>NW_025240427.1:0-3603 GCF_018294505.1 Triticum aestivum
CAGGAAATGACATTGTGAAGGAGTTGGCAGCATCACGACACCACTGGATTACAGATCAAGAACTCATAAGTATCAATGGTTAGTGTGCTATCAATTTATCCCATTTCAGATTGGCAAATAAAGAGACGGTTTAAATAATACTCCCTCCATCCGGAATTACATGTCATCAAAATGGATGTGTCTAGAACTAAAATACATCTAGATATATCCATTTCAATGACAAGTATTTTCAGACGGAGAGAGTAGTAGAATGATATGACATTGTTCATAGTTAAGACATTGCAGAATATAACATTGTGCTGTAGTGGGTAGGTTCACCACACCACTGGATTACGGATGAAGAACAGAAGCATACATGTAGTACAAAAGAAGATCACTTGCTCTGTATACTTTAATTTACATGGTATGAATAAGGAACTTGGTTCTACAACTGAAAACCTAAATTGAGAAAGGACAAACTTTTGTTTTTGAACTACTCCCTCCGTTCTAAAATAGATGATCCAACTTTATACTAACTTCAGTACAAAATTGGGTCATCTATTTTGGAACGGAGGGAGTACATAATAAACTTTAAACATGCAATTTGATGCAAACACCAAAAATAAACAGCTGTTGCAGTCATGCCTAACCAAATATATACAACAATGTTTGAAGGCTTGAGATGGACAAACTTAAATTATTGGTGAAGACAGGCTCTATAAAGGCCTTGTCCATGCTGATGGGGGGGGGGGGCAATTCAAGAAGTTTACCATAGAATCTTCTTCATAAGCATTGCCTTTGTTCTACATTTTGTGAAGAGTAAATATAGATGTGATAATATACAAAAAAAGGAGAATATTTAAGATAAGATGAAGAGTGATGCTACATAACCAAGTAGCTATAAATGTAAGTGCTATGGTTATGTAGCATCACTCTTGGTTATGTAGCATCACTCTTGGTTACCAAGTTGCTATACATGTGTAGAAAATCGAGGGCAAAGAAAAATAAGCTGCAGAGTGATGGTACATGAACAACTACCTATCATTATAAGTACACTGATAAAGGACAACATGTACTTATAAGAACAATGCAGAGCTAAAAAAACATTGGCATTGGATACTGAAGAATTTGGAGCGAACAATTGATAAGCAAGCTATCATGCATACTGTTGTCACATAATGAACCAGGTATGTATGCAAGTACAGTGATACAGGGCAACAGGTACTAACAAGAGCAAAGCAGCGGGCAGCATATTTGCGATATCCTGTCGTTTTTTTCAAACCGGAATTCTTCTTCGAGCGGATTTCCTGCAAACAAGATTCGTAAGGCACATGCGGAAAAGTAGAAGTTCAAATTGTCATGTGATTTCATAGACAGTACCTCATCCTGGGAACGAGACCAGTGCATAACAATGTTTTTCCATTCAATGTCTTCTAAATTTAGCATAGGAGACTTCACCGGAAATCCTTTATAGATTTGCCACCAAAGTGTGATTTCCTCAGGTAACACCGATACTGCTGCAATGCTTCCTTAAAAAACACAAACAAGCTTTCCTCGTCATGTCTATCCAGATTGACCCTCGCCTAGTTACAACAATGTAATGTAAATCATTGATGTGTTCAATCAGCAGAAAACAGGAAAATAATAACCATGAATAATAGCACTTACACGTAAGTTGGACAGGAAGATGTGAAAATGGTGTTTGTCTTCACAATAATCTTCCCATGATGGGAATATATGCACGTAGTCCCTAACAACATTGAAAGCATTGTCTTTTAAATTGGGAATAAATGGAATGGGGTTCCAATCTGCAGGAATTGGCCGTCTCTACAGTTGGGATAGGTCTTTGGCCGGTGGACTTGCTGTACTTTTTGCTGGAGTGCGATTTTTCTGTGGTACAGCTGGTACTATGGCAAATGAAATCAGTATACCTTTTGCTGGAGTGCAGGTCCTGTATGATGGGGCTAGTGGTGTGGCCAGTGAAGTATGGGTACAGTCTGCTGGAGTCGGTCCTACGTTTTGTGTCACAGCTCTATCGAACATGGTAAAGAAGAGCAAGCAGATTTTGGATAATAAAGTGTTGGTTGCACAGTGCTCACACATGATGAACCAGAGCGCATTAAGAATGCAATTCCCAGCTGTCTCTCGACCATTTCAGGCGGTTGGATGAAGATCCTACGTCTCCTAACCCTTCTTCTTCCTCGTCTGTGATTCTTCCCATACAGAACACCGCACGGGCCGCCGGCCGGACCACCGGCCCCCACCGCCTGTGTTCCTCCTCCACCCCAACCCCCACCCGCGTCGAGTTTTGTTCGTTCGGCGAGGCCCCACAAACACCCGAGCCCCTTGGATCGCACCGACGAACTCCGGCGAGCTCTGAAAAATCGACTGACCCAATTTTGAAATTTAGTCTACTGTGATTTAACTAGTGTGGAATATAAAAGGGGAAAACCATAAGCAGTGGGAGTATAGTGTTGAGCGTGCCATGGCGGATCTGAAGGTGCAAACCGGACAAAGGAAACTTCGCAACCAAGACAAGAAATCAGAGTAAAGCAATGGCGATCTATTTTCTTGTTGTGATAAATAAGTTGAGCAGATACGAAAGAGTACCGCCTCTGGTGCGGTGCCATGTACGCATCTGGTGAGAATTTGACGGTGTTGCGGTAGCGATGGCTGTCGGCGGCGTGGAAGCAGATCTAGGAGGGTAGACAGTGGCGGCGGGGCGCGGTGGACGAGACGGTCGTAGGAGCGGCGCCGGCAAGGTGGACGACGGCGGGGATGAAGCGAGAGGACGGGATGCAAGGATCCCGGTCCGAAGGCGTGGATGAGAGAGGTCGATCTCTTGTAATGGACGGCGGCGTCGGGGTATCAGCTCCGGCATGGTGGAGGAGGACGGCGGTGGATGGGGTGGCGGACGGCGGCGGACGGAGGAGGGTGGGGTGGAGATGGTGTTTTGGCGCCCACGAAGTACCAATGGGGAAAAGGGAGGTAGAGAGGAAGGGGGGGAACCATGTAGTCAGGGCGCGCTTGTCTCAAATGCGAGGAAATTTACAAACTTAGCACCCGTTTCAAATTTCTACTACATCACAGAAACATTAGTCGGTTGGGGATAGGACGGTAATCTCGCATACACCAAATATTTGCAGACGAGAGTTTGTTTTTGGCGCCCGCCGTGTATGAATATGAATCGGGGAGGGAGTCGATTTCGGCCGAGGGCACACTGTGTTTTGGCGCCCACCGTGTATGAATCCGGGTGAGAGGCGGTTACGTCACGTTTGGGTGAAATTACAAACCTACCCCTATCGAAACCTATAGAAATCCAGAAGATAGGATTTGCGCGGCAGGGATAGGCAGTAGTGATTTCCATCTCGCAGATTTTGGTTTCGGGCGGTTACTGCGACTTTCCCCGTTTCGTTCAAATTTTGCACAGTGCATGCTTACCGTGCCAACTCAATTCGAATCCCGTTTGTATTCTACTATTTTTTCCGGCGGAATCCATTTTCAATTGGAATTACATTCTATATACATCATTTTTTTACATATATACTTTCAAAAGCACAACAAAGAATTATGCTCCTTTATATGTATAATATGATTTACAAATACAACGATCTCGAAATCTTA
>NW_025240428.1:0-3603 GCF_018294505.1 Triticum aestivum
CATGTTTATTGCAATAGGATTATTCATTTAAGTTAGAGAATAATTGTTGTTCTGTTTACATGAATAAAACATTCTATGGTTATACACCCAATGAAAATAGTTTGTTGGATCTCGATCATAATGATACACATATTCGTAATATTGAAGCCAAAAGATGCAAAGTTAATAATGATAGTGCAACTTATTTGTGGCACTGCCGTTTGGGTCATATTGGTGTAAAGCGCATGAAGAAACTCCATGCTGATGGGCTTTTGGAATCACTTGATTATGAATCACTTGATGCTTGCGAACCATGCCTCATGGGCAAGATGACTAAGACTCCGTTCTCCGAAACTATGGAGCGAGCAACAGACTTGTTGGAAATAATACATACTGATGTATGCAGTCAAATGAGTGTTGATGCTCGCGGCAGGTATCGTTATTTTCTAACCTTGACAGATGATTTGAGCAGATATGGGTATATCTACTTGATGAAACATGAGTCTAAAACATTTGAAAAGTTCGAAGAATTTCGGAGTGAAGTGGAAAATCATCGTAACAAGAAAATAAAGTTTCTATGATCTGATCATGGAGGAGAATATTTGAGTTACAAGTTTGGTCTTCATTTGAAACAATGCGTAATAGTTTCGCAACTCACGCCTCCTGGAACACCACAGCGTAATGGTGTGTCCGAACGTCGTAACCGCAGTTTATTAGATATGATGTGATCTATGATGTCTCTTACCAGTTATGTTTTTGGGTTATGCATTAGAGACAACTGCATTCACGTTAAATAGGGCACCATCTAAATCCGTTGAGACGATGCCTTATGAAATGTGGTTTGGCAAGAATCCCAAGTTGTCGTTTCTTAAAATTTGGGGTTGCGATGCTTATGTGAAAAAAAGGTTTCAGCCTGATAAGCACAAACCCAAATCAGAAAAATGTGTCTTCATAGGATACCCAAAAGAAACTGTTGGGTACACCTTCTATCATAGATCCGAAAGGCAAGATATTTGTTGCTAAGAGTGGATCCTTTCTAAAGAAGAAGTTTCTCTCGAAAGAAGTGAGTGGGAGACATGTAGAACTTGATGAGGTAATTGTACCTTCTCCCGAATTGGATAGTAGTTCATCACAGAATTCAGTTCAAGTGATCTCTACACCAATTAGCGAGGAAGTTAATGACGATGATCATGAAACTTTAGATCAAGTTACTACCGAACCTCGTAGGACAACCAGAGTATGGTCCGCACCAGAGTGGTACGGTAATCCTTTCTAAAAGTCATGTTACTAGACCATGACAAACCTACAAACTATGAGGAAGCGATGATGAGCCCAGATTCTGCGAAATGGCTTGAGGCCATGAAATCTAAGATGGGATCCATGTATGTGAACAAAGTATGGACTTTGATTGACTTGCCCGATGATCGATGAGTCATTAAGAATAAAATGAATCTTCAAGAGGAAGACGGACATTGATAGTAGTGTTACTATCTACAAATCTTGAATTGTCGCAAAATGTTTTCGACAAGTTCAAGGTGTTGACTACGATGAGATTTTCTCACTCGTCTCGATGCTTAAAAGTCTGTCTAAATCATGTTAGAAGTTGTTGTATTTTATGAAATCTGGCAAATGGATGTCAAAACTGTATTCCTTAATGAATTTCTTAAAGAAGAGTTGTATATGATGCAACCAGAAGGTTTTGTCGATCCTAAAGGTGCTAACAATGTGAGCAAGCTCCAGCGATCCATCTATGGACTGGTGCAAGCATCTCGGAGTGGGAATATATGCTTTGATAAAGTGATCAAAGCATATGGTTTTATACAGACTTGCGGTGAAGCCTGTATTTACAAGAAAGTGAGTGGGAGCACTACAACATTTCTGATAAGTATATGTGAATGACATATTGTTGATCGGAAATAATGTAGAATTTTCTGGAAAGCATAAAGGAGTGTTTGAAAGGAGTTTTTCAAAGAAAGACCTTGGTGAAGCTACTTACATATTGAGCATCAAGATCAATAGAGATAGATCAAGATGATTGGTATATTTTCAATGAGTTCATACCTTCACAAGATTTTGAAGTAGTTAAAATAGAATAGTCAAAGAAGGAGTTCTTGCCTGTGTTGTAAGGTAAGAAGTTGAGTAAAGACTCAAAACCCGACAAGGACAGAAAATAGAAAGAGAATGAAAAGTCATTCCCTATGCCTTAGTCATAGGTTCTATAAAATATGCTATGATTTGTACCAGACCTAATGTGTACCTCACCATAAGTTTGGCAAGAGTGTACAATAGTGATCCAAGAGTGGACCACTGGACAGCGGTCAAAATATCCTTAGTGGAATAAGGAAATGGTTCTCGGTTATGGAGGTGAAAAAGAGTTCATCGTAAAGAGTTATGTCGATGCAAACTTTGACACGATCTGGATGACTCTAAGTCTCGATCTAGATACATATTGAAAGTGGGAGCAATTAGCTAGAGTAGCTCCGTGCAAAGCATTGTAGACATAGAAAATTTGCTAAATACATACGGCTCTGAATGTGGTAGACCCATTGACTAAATTTCTCTCACAAGCAAAACATGATCACTCTTTGGGTGTTAATCACATAGCGATGTGAAATAGATTATCGACTCTAGTAAACCCTTTGGGTGTTAGTCACATGGAGATGTGAACTAATCACATAAAGATGTGAACTATTGGTGTTAGACCACATCATGATGTGAACTAGATTATTCACTCTAGTGCAAGTGGGAGACTGAAGGAAATATGCCCTAGAGGCAATAATAAAGTTGTTATTTATATTTCCTTATATCATGATAAATGTTTATTATTCATGCTAGAATTGTATTAACAGGAAACTTAGTACATGTGTGAATACATAGACAAACAGAGTGTCACTAGTTTGCCTCTACTTGACTAGCTCGTTGAATCAATGATGGTTATGTTTCCTAACCATAGACATGAGTTGTCATTTGATTAACGGGATCACATCATTAGAGAATGATGTGATTGACTTGACCCATCCGTTAGCTTAGCACAATGATTGTTTACTTTGTTGTTATTGGTTTCTCCATAACTATACATGTTCCTATGACTATCAGATCACGCAACTCCCGAATACCGGAGGAACACTTTGTGTGCTACCAAATTGCACAACGTAACTGGGTGATTATAAAGGTACTCTACAGGTGTCTCCGCTGGTGTTTGTTGAGTTGGCATGGATCAAGAATAGGATTTGTCACTCCGATTGTCGGAGTTGTATCTCTGGGCCCTCTCGGTAATGCACATCACTATAAGCCTTGCAAGCAAAGTGACTAATGAGTTTGTTGCAGGATGATGCATTACGGAACAAGTAAAGAGACTTGCCGGTAATGAGATTGAACTAGGCATTGAGATACCGACGATCGAATCTCGGGCAAGTAACATACCGATGGTAAAGGGAACAACATATGTTGTTATGCGGTCTGACCGATAAAGATCTTTGTAGAATATATGGTAGCCAATATCACTACTAGGGAAAACCTTATACACAGAATATTACCAGCAACACTCTTCAAAATACGACGTTACTGCTATTTAGCAACAACGCGTGCTGGAAAAACGCGCTGCTGAAAGAAAAATAGCAGTAG
>NW_025240429.1:0-3603 GCF_018294505.1 Triticum aestivum
CGATTTAAACCTTGTTTAAACCTTAGAATGGTGTAAGTATTTTTTCCCCTTGTACAAAGCAGCTCTTGCCAATCGTAGGTTATACGGTGAGGATCAACCAGACCCATTTCCTGCAGGAGAAACCATAAATTGTTGACCACCAGGAGATGTCGATAGTTGTTTAGTTTTGGCGCCAGACCCGTCAGCTACGAAGACCGAGTCATGGAAGAACCTTACCAAGATGAAAGGACAAAAGAATTGAGGAAAAGGTTATGCCACCACCGGAAGAGCCTAGAGAAGGAATTATACTGAAGATCTAAGAAGACCGACACTGTCAAGAATAATGGATGGAGTATATGAGTTTGGATGGAACCGTAACCATGCTTCTAAGGGTGGTAGCACCCCAGACCCCCTGTGATGATCAATGGATTTTGAGAAGACCCCAAACCCTAACCTATTTCTTTCTAGCCTCTCCGAATCTCGAGGACGAGATTCATTTTAAGGGTGGTTGGTTTGTAACATCCCAAAATTCTAAATTTTGGAATGTTATAATAAACAGATAGATTGGATTGATTGTTTGATTGATTGACTGAAAGTGAGTGGAATTCGAAATCTTTTGAAAGTTAAATGAGAGGGAATAAAAGGACTTTCCCAAACTTTCATTTTGCTTTTATGATCTCCATGAATTCAAATTCTTTTCATCACAAAACCCTCGAGAGAAGATGACATGACTTCTTCCATTTATTTAAATGACAAGGGGTGTTGAAAAATATTTGAATTTCATTTGAAAATATTTTCCAATTCTGAAACTTTATGCAACTCAATGATTTTCACGAGAGAAGATAAAATGACTTCTTCAAAACATATGAAATAGGAGTTGGGAGTTTCAAAGGATTAAATTCAAAGTCCCATTGAAATTATTTTTCCAATATTGGACTTATTTGAGTTTTATTCAAATTATTTTTCTCCAAAATAAAAATATACAAAAAATAGGGTAACATGATTACCTACATCAGAAAATTGGAGAGAAATAAATTTGAAATCATTTTGGTATTTTAAAATGATTTTTATTGTATTTTATTAAGGCAGTAGCACTTTTTGCTTTATTTAAGTTTGTGAGGATTTTATTTGACTTTACAAAAATGTTCATGTTGTAGAAAAGCTTTTTCTGAAAATTTTGATATATAATATGCCTATATAAAATTTTAATTTATTTTCTTTATCCGGTTTTCCTTCTGTTTCAATTTGAAAAAAAACTGTACATGTGGCCCATAGTTATTTACCGCCCACACGCGTAGCATAGTGGCAGCGGGCGCCTCATTTGTTTTTCCCTCTCCTAAATGGGCCAGGCCCAGCCATCCTTTTTATTTTTTTACTTAGGCCGATTTTTGTTAAAAAAAACTGCAGTGTACGCGTGCGCGCGCAGCCGGCCGGTGGTGCTTTTAGGCCATGCGTTCCTCGTTTATTTTATTTGTTCGTCTACGTTTAGTCCCCCATTGCCTAGCCTTTACCCCCTAAACCTCTTTTCCACCTATAAATATAGACGCATAGAGCCTCCAAAAATTATCTATTACGGGTTAAATCAATATTTTGGTTTGACTAGCTAAAAATATATTTCTCCTCTCCGGCGGGACTTTTGGAAGTTGTCTCCACACTCCGAAGTCGTCTTTTCTATACCTTATAAAGGTATATTTATTCGTTCTCTGTATTTATACGTTAGATCTAGAATTCTTTTATCCGTAGCTATTTTTTTTTCTTCTGTAAAACAACTTGGCCCTGATTTTTCAAATAGCCATAACTTTTACTCGTTCATCCAAATTAGATGAAACCAGCGTCTATAGTTTCGTCTTGTTTTCACCTATCCAGTGAACCTGTCACATCAATTTTTTTTTAATTTTCAAATTTCGAAATTTGTTTCATAGTCAAATTTCCTTTGATCATATCTTTTTATCCGTACCTCCGTTTTCGATGAAACCAACGCCCACTTCTTCGTTATGATCCCCTCTATCCAGTAAAACAACTCAAACATGTTTTTGAAATTTTAAAATTTGAATTAGATCAGATTTGAATTCAAACTTCTTTTGTTCATAACTTAAGTTCCGTAACTCCGTTTGAGTTGATTATTTTTGCAAAGCGAAGCTCTTGACCTAAACTTTCTAATAAGGCCAAATTCACATAATTTTTGGTATTGTTAGAAATTGTTTATGTTGCAAGAGTTATTTTCTTGGTTTTGAAGTTTTCCGAATTGTTTTCCTCGTTTCTTTCTGATCTTTTGAGTGATTGCTTAAGTGTGGTTAGTATTGTTTGCTTACGATAGATTGAAACGGAGTGTGGCGAGTAGAACTATCAAGAGTTTTGAGTGCGGATCATCTTCATCAACATTGCAGGCAAGTAACACTTTGATCATATCCCTTTCATACCTAGTTTTATGCATTAGATTCAACCCTCAAACATTGCATGGTTAGGACCTAATTAAATTGTGGGTATTGGGAAGTAGTTGAGGTAGTACCTATTACCTGTTTGATTATCAAACCCTTGGGAGTTACTTCTACGTTGCTATTATATTGCCATGCTATGCTCGTAGACGTGGATTGGGTTTGAGTGAAATTCATGACAGATGTGAGATTGTTAATAATGGTTTACCTAAGGTGGCAATTAAAACTCACATCTGGGTGGATTGAGGCACCTGGAGAACCCAGTGTTGTCTGTATGTATAAGGTCCGCCACCCAGGCTCAAAGGGATCATAAGATTATTCATGCTAGAAACTTCCGTGTGCAGCCACAAGCTATTATGGGCTCTAGCATAGTCGAGTAAGTTGTGGGAAACCTTTCCATGATGGGCTAGCAGATGTAGGGGATTGTAGGTGTACCGGCCTATCTATCGGTTAAGGGGACCTCTTCGGAAAGACTGTGTCTCGGTCATCCGTTTCTCAAACATCATGTAGTGCGAGAAATCAAACGGAGGCGATCGAGTCTTGTGGGGAAAGTGCACAAACCTCTGCAGAGTGTACAAACTAATCATGATTAGCCGTGTCCCCGGTTATGGACATCTTGAGTATCTAGTTCTTGGATTATCCCGTTGATCTCATCACCATGTTACTTTAATTAAATTTGTTGGGTTAATGATGATACTTAATTGGGATTGAGTTGGAGGTACCTTCTCAATGTTTCACAACCACCATGATAGTTAAATAAAATTTATTCCTTTGCAGTAGGGAAAAATTGGCTTTTCGCAAAAACATTATAACCATAGAGGTTTTCCACCAGCCATATATGCATGTAGTGATAGCCTTTGTTCATCATTTCTCTATGGTGTGAATTTGCCAGTACATTCAATGTACTGACCCGTTTTCGGGCTGCAACGTTTCATGTTGCAGGATATCTTATGACGAGTAAGTGATACGTTAGGGTTACGATTTCTACACCCAACTTTGCCGTTGGTGTTGATGGGAATCCACAACCTTGTTACTTCCGCTATTTTGGATTGAGGTAATAGTATTTACGTTACTTTATACATGTGATTTACCTCTGTTATAAATCCTCGAGTACTGTGTGTGTCAGCATACCGATCCAGGGATGACACTTAAGCACAGAGACTTGATCCATTCGGGTCGGGTCGCTACA
>NW_025240430.1:0-3603 GCF_018294505.1 Triticum aestivum
GTTGTGTGCGTAGTCCCCAGGATATGATTTATTACTTCTCTGCTAAATATTCCCCTGCTCATAAGAAACAAGCTGTCTTGCGGGAAATATATAATTTTGTGCATATCGAAGAAGAGAGTCTCCCACAAGCTTGGGGGAGGCTTCTCCGATTACTTAATGCTTTGCCTGATCATCCTCTTAAGAAAAATGAAATACTTGATATCTTTTATAATGGACTAATCGATGCTTCCAAGGACTACTTGGATAGTTGTGCTGGTTGTGTTTTCAGGGAAAGAACGGTCGACCAAGCTGAATTGTTATTGAATAATGTGTTGACTAATGAAAATAATTGGACTCTTCCTGAGCAAATTCCTGAGCCAATTGAGCCAACTCCTGAGCCTATTCCTAAACCAACTCCGAGGAAGAGGGGTGTTCTATTTCTTAGTCCTGAAGATATGCAAGAGGCAAAGAAATCAATGAAAGAAAAAGATATTAAAGCTGAAGATGTTAAGAATTTACCTCCTATTGAAGAAATACATGGTCTTAATATACCGCCTGTTGAAGAAACACATTGTCTTGATCACCCGACAAAGGTAGTAAAGGTAAATTCTCTCTATAGATATTATAAAGTTGAAATCCCGTCTACTAAATTTCATAGCCAATGTTTAGATGAATTTGATGACTTTATGGCTAGACAAGAAAGTTTTAATGCCTATGTTGGTAGAGAATTAAAGAGTAATTCTTTCATGATAGGATGCTTGAGTGATTATATGGCTAGAGTTAAAGGTGAACTTAAACTCATTAGCAAATATGCTTCTATGGTTACTACTCAAGCTAAACAAGTACTTAAAGCTCAAAGTGATTTGCTTGATGAATTAAATAGTAAACATGACTTTGCTGTTAGAGTGGCTACTAGAACTGGTAGAATGACTCAGGAACCTTTGTATCATGAAGGCCACCCTAAGAGAATTGAGCAAGGTTCCAAGAGAAATAATTTATAGGCACCTAGTTCTTCTAAAAACAAGAAAAAGAAAAATGATAGGACTTTGCATGCTTCTAGTGAACCTGTTGTAGACATACCTGAGAATCCTAATGATACTTCTATTTCTGATGCTGAAACACAATCTGGTGATGAACATGAACCTTGTGATAATGTTAATGATAATGTTCATGTTGATGCTCAACCTAGCAATAATAATGAAGTAGAGACTGAACTTGCTGTTGATCTTGATAACCCACAATCAAAGAATCAACGTTATGATAAAAGAGACTTTGTTGCTAGGAAGCACGATAAAGAAAGAGAACCATGGGTTTAGAAACCCATGCCCTTTCCTCCTAAACCATCCAAGACAAAGGATGATGAGGATTTTGAGCGCTTTGCTGAAATGATTAGACCTATTTTCTTACGTATGCGCTTAACTGATATGCTTAAAGTAAATCCTTATGCTAATATATGAAGGATATCATTACAAATAAAAGAAAGATACCGGAAGCTGAAATTTCCACCATGCTTGCTAATTACACTTTTAAAGGTGGAATACCAAAGAAACTTGGAGATCCAGGAGTACCCACTATACCATGCTCCATTAAAGAAAACAATGTTAAAACTGCTTTCTGTGATCTTGGAGCTGGCGTTAGTGTTATGCCTCTCTCTTCATATCATAGACTTGAATTGAATAAGTTGACACCTACTGAAATATCTTTGCAAATGGCTGATAAATCAATTGCTATACCTGTCGGTATTTGTGAGCATGTGCCTGTTGTGGTTGCAAATGTCACTATCTTAACGGACTTTGTTATTCTTGATATTCCTGAGGACGATAGTATGTTGATTATCCTTGGTAGACCCTTCTTGAATACTGTAGGGGCTGTTATTGATTGCAACAAAGGCAATGTCACTTTTCATGTTAATGGTAATGAGCATACATTACACTTTCTGATGAAACAACCTCAAGTTCATAGTATCAATTCCATTGGAAAAGTTCCAACTATCATTATTGGAGGTTTTGAATCTCCTCTTCCTAGTATCAAGAAAAAGTATGATATTCTTATTGTTGGGTATGTTGATATCCCGGTTGACGTAACTTAGTGTTATTCGAAATTTCTCCGGTTCCATGTTATTCGGAATGAGTTTGTTAACAAGACTTGATCAACCTTGTTAGTGGATTCATTTTGATGATCATGAGATGGATGAAACTAGAAGGCGCAACCTTCTGTACCCTCTTTTTACTTTCTGTTATTTAGAATAAATAAAGCAAAAATAGTATTATCTGTCTGTTTTCTGAATTATCCGTGCAATAAAAAATATCCCGAAAATAGAAGTGCTCCAAATGCCCTGCAAATTTAGTATGATTTTTTATGGAATATTTGAGCATTTTAGGCACTGAGAACACAGCAGGGGGGCAAGCACCTGGCCACGAGGGTGGAGGGCGCGCCCACTCCCCCTGGATGCGCCCCCCTAACTTGTGGGCCCATGGTGCCCCCCTCCACTTATTCCTCCACCCACACACTCCATCTTCCTCCCAAAAAATCCCCATCCAGCTCAAGCATGAGTTCTAGCTCATTTTGCTGCGATTTTCGATCTCCTTGCTCAAAGCTCCATTCACAAAACTGCTTTGGGAGATTGTTGCTTGGTATGTGACTCCTCCAATGGAGTCCAATTAGTTTTTGTTCTAGTGCTTTATTCATTGCAAATTTTTGCTGCCTAGGTGACCCTGTTCTTGAGCTTGCATGTCAAATTTATGAGGTTCCAAGTAATTCTAATGCATGCTATAGGCTCTAGGCACTTGTGGGAGTAGTTGCTCTCAATTTTGTTTAGTTTGATTCACTTTTATTTTGAAGTTACTAAAAATTTCAGAAATTTTTCAGAGGAAGAAATATGTCCAGGAAAATGTACCAAGGTGGTTCCTCAACAAAGAGAGGACCCAAGCGTGCTATGCGTGAGCAAGACGATGAACCACCAAGGGAATCTGAGGTGTGGTCTTGTGAATGGCCGTCAGACGAGTTTATGGTTAATGCAGGCATCAAGGATGAATTTGACGCGTATGTGCGTAATGCCGATCTTGAGGACTTCATACAAGATAAGTGTCCCCAGTACTACCAATTGACTGATTTTCATTCGTGAGAAGGTTTAAATTTACATGTTCGCGTAATTCTCAGAATGTCCTATTTGATATTTATGATGAATCTTATACCATGTACCTAGAAAATTTTACTACTGCTTGCAAACTCCCGCAGTGGGGCAATGTTCATGAACCCCACAAATCTGAATATAAAGACTTCCTTGCTAGTATCACTGTGGGAGAATCTAGGGATATAGCACAAGCTACCACAGGGAGCATTCATTTTCCGGCTATACATTATTTTGCTCTCTTCATTGGTAGATGCATTAACGGTAAAGATGAAGCATGTCACATGTGTGTCCCTGATCTTTGTGTCCTCAAGAGTGCTGTATTAGGTAACAAAGATTACAACTTGGGGGCAATAGTTGCACGTAGGTTGCATAATAATGGTATATCTGGAGAATTATTTGGAGGAATTTATGCGACCCGTGTTGCTAATTATCTTGGTATATCCCCACGTGAGGGTGATATAGAGTTGCCTGCCGCTTATTTAGATTTTGAC
>NW_025240431.1:0-3602 GCF_018294505.1 Triticum aestivum
GTTCTGCATTCACAGCAGTATTTCTTGAATAAACAATGCAGCACCTTTTTGCTTACAATTGCATTTCTTTCTTATACATATGTTCATTTATGACATGTTGCATCCGTACACTTTGGTACGGCTAAATACACCAGGGGCTTATGTTTCCCGCATCATGGTGTGATAAGTCCGAACACTTTCACTAGTGCGGCACCCCGAACTTATAGCATTATATGCATCGGCTCCGAATCATGTCTTGGGTCAATAGTTGGGTTTGCCCGGCTCCCATGTTTTGGTACCTTATGTTCCGTTGTATCGGCTAAGGTAGCACTGGGAGAACCACTGCGATTGCGCCCCAGTTGAGCTGGGCGAGCGCCTCAGTGGAGAAAGCTAAAACTGACAGTCATGATGAGGCGAGAGCCGGTCGCTGTTCGAGAGGTTTTTTGCGAGTCCCTAAAGACTTATGCCGCTTAGAGTGAGGAGCCGGCTTTGTCCAGCCCAGGAGTGGATAGCGCCCCAAATTCGGCCTTCCGAACACTAGGGGCTTCGTCAAAATTTAAAATTATAGAATTCTATGGCTAAGTGAGAGTGTTCAAGCATTATAAGTCCGGTTGCCTTGTTCGTTGTGTTGAGCGCCTCCCTAGATGGACCCAAAAATTGGAACAAGAGTGCTCAAATTTATCCCGAACACCCCAGCACTCGTGGCACGGGGGCTGAAGCCGACGACTTGCCATCTCTCAGATTTGATAAACAGCTGCACAGAAGGTAATATTTTAAATTAACAAGTGTTGCTTAGCGCATATGAACAAAGTTTTCAGCGCACAAGATAACAAAATGCGAGTCTACTCAAATATTACATCTTTGGAGCACTCACCCGCAATAATGCGGGCACCCTTCAGGACACTCTTATAATACATCTCGGGCGTGCGATGCTCCTTGCCCAGCGGTGGCGCGTCCGTCACAAGCTTCTGAGCATCCATCTTGCCCCGGTGCACCTTTGCGCGGGCAAGGGCCCGACGGGCACCTTCAATGCAGGCGGAGTGCTTGATGACTTCAACCCACGGACACGCATCCACCAGCCGCCGCACCAGGCCGAAGTAGCTCCCAGGCATGGCCTCCTTAGGCCACAGCCGAACTATGAGGCCCTTCATGGCCTGTTCGGCCACCTTGTGGAGCTCGACCAGCTACTTCAGCTGGTCGCTAAGGGGCACCGGATGTCCGGCCTCAGCATACTGAGACCAGAAGACCTTCTCCGTCGAGCTCCCCTCCTCGGCTCTATAGAAAGCGGCAGCATCGGACACGCTGTGGGGCAGATCCATGAACGCTCCTGGAGAGCTCCGGATTCGGGTAAGTGATAGGTAATTCACACTCACATGCTTACTTTGCATGAAAAATGCCTTACCCGCCGCTGTTTTCTTCAACGCCTCGATTTCTTGGAGGGCCTTGTAGGCTTCGGCCTTAGCGGCTTTGGCACTCTCAAGAGCTGATGCAAGCTCGGACTCTCGAGTCTTCGAGTCGCGCTCCAGACTCTCATGTTTTTCCACGAGAGCCTGGAGCTCTTGCTGTACCTCCGCCACCCGCGCCTCCTGCTTCTCTCGCTCGGTGCGCTCCGCGGCCGCATTACGTTCGGCCGCGGACACCGCCTCCTTCAGGGTCGCCACCTCGTTCGTGGCCCCTGCAATACCCATGTTATCCCTGTCATTATTCTTGCAACCAAATCCTTTTCTGTAAGGTAGAATTTTAATAAGGTGTTACTCACCTTCCTTGTCCTCGAGCTGCTTCTTGGCACGACCGAGCTCATTCTCGGACCGCTCGAGGCTTTGCTTCAAAGTATTGACCTCCGCAGTCAGTGCGGCAGAGGTCAGCAGCACAGCCTGCAATCCCATATTGACATATTTTTTATGACTCCTGCGTATATCTTTTTAGATCCTCAGTCCGGCTTTTCTTTCTGAATACCGAACCAAGCATCAGGGGCTACTGTCTATGCGGTACTATTTTACATATATCAAAATTCTTACCTTAAAGCCTGTTAGAAGGCTGCTGCAGGCTTCGGTCAGCCCGCTCTTGGCGAGCTGAACCTTCTGAATCACCACACTCATGAAGGTGCGGTGTTCCTCTTCGATGGAGGCGCCATTGAGCGCCTCCAGCAAGCTATCCGGCACCTCCGGTTGGACAGAGGCCGCCGGCGTCATGGTCTTGCCCTTCTTACGAAGGGGCCGCCCGCCGGACTCCGGAGCCACTACGGGTTCCGGGGCTGAGTCTGGGGAAAAGTCCGGGAGGTTGCGCTGCGGCACCTCCGGGGCCTTCTCCTCCTGGTGGGTCCCTTCCCGAGATCGCACCTCGGCATCGTCCGTATCATGGGGGGTGGAGGCGGTCGGAAGGGAATCCATATCCGACGCACCCAAGGACCCGCTCGACGAAGCGGGAAGATCATCCTTGGGCGGACTGCATGGTTGTATGCGGCATTAGAAAGACACTATGTGGCGAAAAGAAAAACCATGAAGTTATTCGGGAGTCCGGATACTTACGATCTCGCCAGGGGCTTGGCCCTTGGAGGCCAATCCTCGTCGTCATCACCGGCGTTGGCAGAGCAGTCCGGGGGAAGAGTCCTTCCCTTCTTGGACCCTTCGGCCTCCCTCGTTGGGGAAGCCTTCCTTTTATTCCCTCCCCCCGTTGGGGGAGGGGCCTTCTTCTTCTCCTCCTCGCCTTTGTGGGAGGAGTCTGCCTCGGAGTCATCGTCCGATGACACCTGAAAACCGGAACTCTTTCGAGTGCCCGTTGCCTTCTTCTTGGCCTTCTTCTCCGGCACCACGTGGGGTGCTGGAGCCAGCAGCCCCGTTAAGCGGGCGTCCGCTGGGTCTTCTGGCAATGGAGCCGGACAGATAGTATGTTCGGCCTTCTTCAGCCAGTCCCTTCAAAGGAGGGGGAGTTTAGATCCCGCATAGAGTCAGACTATGAAAAACGAATGTCCCGTAAAGGGCAAAATCGCTTACCTCGCTAGTCGGACGCTACGAGCTGAATCCGCGATCTTCGGTAGCGGATGCGGGGGCCTTGGCGCCCTTAAACAGCACCTTCATACATAGTGTCGAAGAGCCCGCTCAAAGTTTGGTGCTGCGCCGAATCGAACTCCCACATATTGAAGCCCCGTCGTTGGCACGGGAGAATCCGGTGGATGAGCATGACCTGGACTACGTTGACAAGCTTGAGCTTCTTGCTCGGATGCAGGCTTGGAGTCCGGTCAGCTCCTCCGAATCACCCCATGTCCGGCCGCTCTCTTTCCAGGAGGTGAGCCGTATGGGGATGCCAGATCTGAATTCGGGGGCCGCTGCCCATTCAGGGTCACGCGGCTCGGTGATGTAGAACCACCCCGATTGCCACCCCTTAACGGTTTCCACGAAAGTGCCCTCAAGCCAAGTAACGTTGGGCATCTTGCCCACTATGGCGCCTCCGCACTCCGCTTGGCTGCCCTTCACAACCTTCGGCTTGATACTGAAGGTCTTGAGCCACAAGCCGAAGTGGAGCTGGATGCAGAGGAAGGCCTCACACACGACGATAAACGCCGAGATGTTGAGAATGAAATTCAGGGCTAGATCATGGAAATCCAGGCCGTAGTAGAACATGAG
>NW_025240432.1:0-3601 GCF_018294505.1 Triticum aestivum
ATAATTTTAATATTTTATGTTATTGCATATTTATATTTTAACATGCTCATACGCATCAGAGTTATATTTATATTTTGTGACTGACGTCATGAGTATAAAATATTTTCAGCACATCGTTATTATATTATACCCATGTTTATAATGTTTGCGAGTACATTCAAAGTACTCACTGGCTTGTCCCTGGCTATTGTCTTGGCCAGATTTCTTGCACGGAGAGGAGCGACGTGATGACAGCCCCGGAACCTAAGCAACGGTGATAGCAGCTTCGCGAAGATAGAAGCTAGCCTGGTCAGCTGTTCCCGTGGGAAATGGAGTCCCATAGACACTGATGATTCACAAACTGCTTCGGCCATCAACCATTAGAAACCATTTGTTGTACTCACATACCAGAATGGTCTTGTACTACATATTTTGTATTTGCTTGGAATTTCTGTATCAAGTTGGTGCCTCATCAGCTAACAGTTATCCTGGGGCTGATGAGTACAAGGGCCATTTTCTGGGAATTAATACCCGGAGAATCGGTCGCCACAAGTAAGCTATAGTCGGTTACTATGTAAAAAAAAATCTAAATATCAATGAAAATGCGTGTCCGGTTTATTTAATGCATAGTATTGGATCACCATCATGATATACGATATACTCCCTCTGTACTGTTATAGTTGTCGCTGGAGTAGCTGAACTTGAGCTACTCCAGCGACAACTATTATGGTACAGAGGGAGTATGATTGTTCACGAATATGTCCGAATGATGTATTTGCGGACGTGTCCGATTTTGTTCACGGCGTGCTGGAGAGATACTTTTTTTGATGGGAAGGCCTTCATGGCTGCTTTATTAAATTATAATAAACTTACACCGTTTGCTAAAGCATTTAAAATGAAAGAGGGGGGAGTATCCGACCACACCGTCGGTGGATTACCCCTCCCATAGCTAGCAAGCTCGTGAGCAACCATGTTCGATTCTCTACTACAATGTTCGATAATGACCTTCCCAAAATCTGCAGATAACTTACGGAAATCCTCAAGAATTGGCGCTGCCACCAAAGCAATACCCTTCATTCATCCTCAGTGCTTCCACGATGATCAAGCTATCAGACTGTATCACAATGCTATCACACCCGAGGCCGCGTATGAACATGATACCCTGGTGCATAGCCTCGGCCTCAGCTGCTACTGCATTCGCAACATGCTGAGTTACTGCTGCTACTATAAATCCACCGTTATGATCTCTCACTACCATTCCGCAGGATCCCGTATGATCATCTTCCATAAATGAAGTATCTACGTTCAGAACCTGCATCCCGGACAGTGGCTTCTTCCAAGCATTCTGACGAGGCAATGGATCCGGTTTCACAGCCGCTCGGACAAAATTCAGAGTCAAGGCCTGAATGGCCATTGCCGTGCGTACTGGGTTCTGAACTTGTTCACCTCTTGCCAACTCCCTTCGCTGCCACCAAAGGTACCAGCTGGTAGAAGCTATTATTTCGGGCATATCGATTACCTCCATATACTTCTGTTGAAACCTGTCATCGCATAAAAGAGACTCCAATACTCTCGCACCGGATCTGTCGATTGGGGTCACCTCATCTATCACAGTTTTTAGGCCCATCTCAGACCAAATCGACCTCACACGGGTGCAAGTGAAGAGCGCATGTTTGATGTCTTCCGCCCCTTGCTGGCAAACTGGACACTGCCCACTTGTAGGAATATGTCTGTTGGCAAGTGTGCACTTGAAGGGGATGGTGTTATGCAGGCACCGCCAGATGAAGATTTTAACTTTCCCTGGTAGCTTTAAATTCCAAAGCCTCTTCCAAACCGGATGATCAGCTGTGCTCGACTGTCCAGACGCATCAACAATTTTCGAACCAAACTGGTCCTCCCATTCTCTGTAATAGCCAGATCGAACGTTGTAAACTCCATTCTTTGTGAAGTGCCATGCAACAGCATCATCCAAAACATGATGGGATAAAGGAACCTGTAGTATGCGATCTGCATCTATTCCCCAAAAATTGTCCCTGATAATCTGCTCGTCCCAATCACCTGATATAGGGTCTATCAGATCGCTCACATGTGTTAATATGCAGTTGCCTCGTCGTGTCAGGACCTTTCTCGGTGGGCTGTTTGGTATCCAACTGTCTTCCCAGATATCAATCTTTGTGCCATCCCCTACTCGCCAAATGCTTCCTTTCTTGAACGTTTGTATGCCTGCATATATGCTCTGCCATACAAAGGAAGAACCCTTCTTCAAAGTGCAATTTAGAATATCTCCCGTGGGATAGTAACGAGCACGCAACACTCTTGCACAGAGCGAGTCATAGTTCTCAATCAACCTCCAGCACTGTTTTGCTAGAAATGCTAGGTTGAAGGCATGGATATCTCTAAACCCCATTCCACCTTTTTCTTTTGGTACACACATCTTCCACCAGGCTACCCAATGCATTTTGCGCTGATCATCCTCATCACCCCACCAGTATTGCGACATTGCATCAGTGATCCCTTTGCATATTTTCTTCGGGAATTTGAAAACACTCATCGCATATGTAGGGATGGCTTGGGCCACCGCTTTAATTAACGCCTCCTTGCCTCCAAAGGATAGGGTACACTCCTTCCATCCATTGATAAGTTTTTGGATTCTCTCGATAAGGTGCAAAAAACAATCAGTTCGGTCTACACCTATCATAGATGGCAGCCCCAAGTACTTCTCCGATAATGATTCAGTCATAATATCTAGCACTTGACATACCTTGGCTTTGACATCCACATCTGTATTTGGACTGAAGAAAATTGAGGATTTAGCCACACTGACCATTTGACCTGAAGCTGAACAATAATCATCCAGAACACTCTTGAGTGAATGTGCATTTGCAGAATCAGCTCTCATCAAGACTAATGAATCGTCCGTGAATAGCAAGTGTGATATTTTGGGGGAGTCCCTACAGACCTGGACCCCCAAAAGCCTGCCTTGTTCTTCTTCATGTTCAATTAGTGCTGACAAGCCCTCTGCGCATAACAAAAAGAGGTAGGGGGATAGAGGATCCCCCTGCCTGAGTCCTCTGGTCGGTTTGAAAGGAGAAGTTTCATTTGAGTTAAATCTCACCGTGTACTCAACAGAGGTCACACAAGCCATGATCAAGTCAATCCATCTATCTGCAAATCCCAGTTTGCCCAAAATAGCTTTAAGAAACACCCATTCTACTCGATCATAAGCCTTGTGCATATCTAATTTGACAGCACACGTGCCATTTTCCCCTTGTTTCCTCTTCTTCATTGTATGTAAGCATTCATACACCACGATAACATTGTCCGTGATAATCCTCCCAGGTACAAAAGCACTCTGCGTCTCGCTGATAATGTCAGGTAAGAAAACTTTTAATCTTGCAGCCAAGAGTTTAGAGATCACCTTATATACCAAGTTGCAGAGACTTATAGGCCTGTACTGCGATATCTTCTCTGCATTTTCCACTTTGGGTATCAGTACAATAGTGGTTGAGTTCCAACCTTCTGGTATAACTCCACTGTTCACTGCGTTTAAAACCTCAGTCACTAGTTCTTCTTGTTGGAAATATGCCCTAGAGGCAATAATAAAAGTATTATTATTATATTT
>NW_025240433.1:0-3601 GCF_018294505.1 Triticum aestivum
GTCCAATTCTGAGAATATTTCTTTACTAATTTCTCTAAAACACAAAAACAGCAGAAAACAGGGAACTGGCATTGTGGCATCTTGTCAATAGGTTAGTTCCAGAAAATACATAAAAATGCCACAAAGTGTAAACAAAACATAAAGTAATTGGTGTAAAACAAGCATGGAGCATCAAAAATTATAGATACGTTTGCAACGTATCATCATCCCCAAGCTTAACTCCTGCTCGTCCTCGAGTAGGTAAGTGATAACAAAAATAATTTTTGAGGTGACATGAAGCCAATACATTCTTGATCATCATCATTGTAAAACATTATAAGCTGGGATCAAAGTACTCTAAACATATGTATGAAAGATATATTTCTAACAATAGAACATAGCAACTATGTTACTACATGAAAGGCAACATAAACAAAAGATCATGAATAATGCTTTGAAAGACATTTGTTTGTTTCGCACACAGAGAAAACATAGCAAAGTGGTATTTAGCTTGTCCTTCATGGAGTAGCAAAACATAAATGCATAGGACACCTTCAAAGATCAAAAGGGTGACTAGATACAAATAATTTGAGAATAAGCAATACCATAATCATGAATCAATCAACAAGTTTTGGGACAATGCACATTATACTCAGAATGACAACTATGCTCTCTTAGTTGGTGTATAAAGATAGAAGATGAAGACTCGACAAAAAAGTAAAAGAAAGGCCCTTCGTAGAGGTAAGTAGGGATTAATAAGTTTTATAAAGCTTCCAAAAATTATGGTCCTCATTAGATTTGAGCTCTCATCGCCCCTATCATATGCATCTTGAATGGTTAAGGTTAAAGTGAGGGCAAATATGAGTTGTATGCTTGACAAATCACAAGTTGAAAGCCTCATGCCCCTTGAATACGAGTACCTAAACCTCATGCTACTCAACTTAGGTCCCAAATAAGTTCTTGTCATTGTAAGTATACATGTATCATAGATAACCGCCAATGGTGTACCCCTTGCCCCATGACACAAGAGCTATCCCATACCAAAATGACAAGGCAACAGACAAGGAGCATCTCAGCAATCCTTTTATTACCATGGGCATAGTTTTTTTTATTGAAGATTCTCCATAGAATGCTCACTATGGTTATGTTGTAAATTTCCACCATGAATTATGCATGGCTTGGGTTGTATGCCCAGGCGTTTCTCTAACTCGTATACAAACTCCATGAACTTACAAGTTTCCCATTTATTTCACACCGCTAGGTGATGACCCGCAAGTATACGGGATAATTGTAGCCTCTTTCGATAAGTAAGAGTGTCGAACCCAACGAGGAGCTAAAGGTAGAACGAATACTCTCTCAATCCCTATCTTCCACTGATACGACTCTACGCACGCTTAGTGTTCGCTTTACCTAGAACAAGTATGAAACTAGAAGTACTTTGTAGGTGTTGTTGGGATAGGTTTGCAAGATAATAAAGAACATGTAAATAAAAAGTAGGGGCTGTTTAGATAAATAAGCAATAAACTAAATATAGCGAGTGTGGAAAAGTGGTGGTAGGAGTTGTGGAATTGTCCCTAAGCAATTGAATACGTTACTAGACCGGTAATCACTATTGCAATTCTATTTGAGGGAGAGGCATAAGCTAACATACTTTCTCTACTTGGATCATATGCACTTATGATTGGAACTCTAGCAAGCATCCACAACTACTAAAGATCATTAAGGTAAAACCCAACCATAGCATTAAAGTATCAAGTCCCTTTATCCCATACGCAAACAACCTACTTACTCGGGTCTGTGCTTCTGTCACTCACGCCACCCACCATAAGCAAATCATGAACATATTGCAAACCCTACAGCGGGGATCCCTCACGCTTGCACGACATGGAGAGCACCATAGGACAACACCAATAATAAAGAATGCAACTCAAACCAATCATAGCAATTCATCAATCACTGATAGGACAACGGAAATCTACTCAGACATCATAGGATGGCAACACATCATTGGTTAATAGTATGAAGCATAAAGCACCATGTTCAAGTAGTGGATACAGTGGGTTGCGGGAGAGTGGAATACTGAATATAGATGGGGGAAGGTGATGGAGATGTTGATGAAGATGGCAGAGGTGTTGGTGAAGATCGCGGTGATGATGATTGCCCCCGGTGGCGTTCCGGCACCACCGGAAGCAAGGGGGAGAGAGCCCCCTTCTTATTCTTCTTCCATGAACTCCTCCCTAGATGGGAGAAGGGATTCCCCTCTGTTCCTTGGCTCCCATGGCTTGGGAGGGGCGAGAGCCCCTCCGAGATTGGATCTATCTCTCTGTTTCTGCGTTCTCAGATTCTGCCCCTTCACCGTTTCTTTTATATCTGGAGATTCGTAACTCTGATTGGGGTGAATCTTTTGCCCAGATTTTTCTCATAAAATTAGCTTTCTTGGAGCAAAAGAAGAGCATCAACCGCCTTACGGGTGGCCCAGGAGAGTGCTGGGCGTGCCCAGGGGGAAGGGCGGGCCCCCTATCTCCTGGCCACCTCGGACACTGTTTCGCATTGATTCTTCCTCCGAAAAATCCCAAATATTCCAAAATAATTCTTCGTCCATTTTTATCCCATTTGGACTCCGTTTGATATTGGTTTTCTGCGAAACATAAAACATGCAACAAATAGGAACTGGCACTGGGCACTAGATCAATATGTTAGTCCCAAAAATAGTATAAAAAGTTGCCAACAATATATGAAAGTTGAAGAATATTGGCATGGAACAATCAAAAATTATAGATACGACGGAGACGTATCAGCATCCCCAAGCTTAATTCCTGCTCGTCCTCGAGTAGGTAAATTATAAAAAAGATAATTTTTGATGTGGAATGCTACCTAGCATAATCTTGATCATATGTCTAATCATGGCATGAATATTAAGATACGAGTGATTCAAAGAAATAGTCTATCATTTGACATAAAAAACAATAATACTTTGAGCGTACTAATAAAACAATCATGTCTTTTCAAAGCAACAAGGCCAAAGCAAGCTTATCCCTACAAAATCATATAGTTTGGCCATGCTTCATTTTCGTCACACAAAATGCTCCCATCATGCACAACCCCAATGACAAGCCGAGCAATTGGTTCATACTTTTTAACGCGCTTCAGCTTTTTCTACCCTCACTCAATACATGAGCGCAGGCCATGGATATAGCACTATAGGTGGAATAGAATATAATGGTGGAGGTTTAGATGGAGAAGACAAAAAGGGAGAAAGTCTCACATCGACGCGGCTAATCAACGGGCTATGGAGATGCCCATCAATTGATGTCAATACGAGGAGTAGGGATTGCCATGCAACGGATGCACTAGGATCTATAAGTGTATGAAAGCTCAAACTGAAAGCTAAGTGGGTGTGCATCCAACTTGCTTGCTCATGAAGACCTAGGGAATTTGAGGAAGCCCATCATTGGAATATACAAGCCAAGTTCTATAATGAAAATTCCCCCTAGTAAATGAAAGTGACAACATATGAGACTCTCTATATGAAGAACATGGTGCTACTCTGAAGCACAAGTGTGGTAAAAGGATAGTAACATTGCCCCTTTTCTTTTTCTTTTTTCTTTCTTTTTTTCTTTTT
>NW_025240434.1:0-3601 GCF_018294505.1 Triticum aestivum
AGTAACCACTTGGAAGGAATTTAAGTGGACTTTGTTAAAGTCTTGGCTTGTGTCCCAAAAGTTGAGGCCTTATGGGAAGGATATGAAGAAAACGTGCGCATGCAAGCTTTGTGGGGAAATAGGACACAACCATAAAGAAAACAAGGACGAATACCCTCATAAGCGGAGGATTACCAAAGGAGTTAGCAGAGGATCTCAGGGAACTTCGGTTGGAGATTGTTCCCAAAGGTTTTGTTGCAGCAATGGAAGTTCAGTCTACATTGTTGGGAAAGATCCGTGAAGCTCAGAAGGATGACAAAGAGATTGCCGAGATAAAAGTGAGAATGAGCAAAGGAAAGGCCAAGGATTTTCGTAAGGATGAGCCCGACACCTTATGGTTCGAGGACCGTGTATATGTGCCCAATAATGCAAAGATCAGGAAGTTAATACTTCAGGAGGCTCATGACTCACCATACTCGATTCGCCCTGGAAACACCAAGATGTATTTGGATTTGAAGGAGCGTTCCTGGTGGACTGGTATGAAGAAGGATATTGCGGAGTATGTAGTCGTAGGTGATGTATGCCAGAGAGTAAAGGCAGAGCATCAGAAGCCAGCAGGATTACTACAGCCTATGCCGATACCCGAATGGAAGTGGGATAAGCTTGGCATGGATTTCATTACCGGATTTACCAGAACCAGAACGGGATATGATTCTATCTGGGTAGTAGTTGATTCGCTTGACCAAAGTGGCTCATTTTATCCCAATGAAAACCACCTATACAAGTGCGAAGTTGGCCAAGATATATATGACCAGGACCGTATGTCTGCATGGAGTTCCGAGGACCATCGTATCAGATAGAGGAACACAATTTACCTCAAAGTTTTGGAATCAGCTGCACCAGACTTTGGGTACTAGGCTAGAGTTCAGTACAGCCTTTCATCCGCAGACAGATGGATAGACCAAGAGAGTCAATCAGATTCTGGAGGACATGTTGAGAGCGTGTGCGCTAGTTTATGGATCTAGTAGGGATGATAATCTACCTTACGCGGAGTTCTCATACGACAACAGTTACCAAGCCAGTTTGAAGATGGCCCCTTTTGAAGCTTTGTATGGGAGAAGGAGCCAGACACCGTTGATGTGGGATGAAGTTGGAGACCGTCAGTTGTTTGGACCAAATGTGATCAAGGAGTCAGAAGAGAATGTTAAGTTGATTCAAGATAGACTGAAGGTAGCTCAGTCCAGACGGAAGAGTTATGCAGACTCAAAAATGTAAGGAGGTAGTCTATGAAATTGGAGACATAGCATGTCTTCGTGTGTCCCCTCTGCGAGGAGTTAAACGATTTGGAGTTAAGGAAAGTTAGCCCCGAGATTTGTAGGACCATACCAAGTTTTGGAGCGTAGGGGAGAAGTGGCCAACAAGTTGGAGTCACCCGAAGGACTGTCAGGAGTTCATGATGTGTTTCATGTTTGCCAGTTGAAGAAGTGCCATGCAGAGATGGCCAATATTCCCCTGTAAGGACGCTTGACCCTGGAAAGGATAATGATGTTCCACGAAGTGGAGTATGGACTTGATAGTATAAGTTTTTTTATCTCGGTATGTGGGATATCCCCCGAGGATGAAGAGATGAATTACTATTGGATATAAAGGAGGTATGATGTTGGAAATATGGATCAATGGAAATTCCATGATGAGTCTGAGTAATCACGTCCCAGTTTGGTGCCAATAGAAGGAAGGAAGACAGTACAATTGGATGGATTTAAGAATACTAGGAAGTTGGATGTTGGATTAAGGATCAGTTTCCCCGATGTTAAGTTCAAGGACTACAAGTGATGAGATGGGCCATAACCCATAGGCCCCAGGACCTGCCAAGAAGCAAGCACATTCTTGCTGAAGGAAAAACCCTGGAAGAAGTTACGATTTTATCGACAGACGATTTTATAGGAGTAACGCAAAAACCTGAGAGTTGTGAAGAAATGATAGATGTTTGTTTGGCTTGCAGAATCCATGGATTTATCCGAACTTGGTTCGTCGACAAGAGAAATTCTGCAATGCTTGCGAGGATGACCGAGTGTTAGAATGCGAGATTCGCTAAACCATGTACAAGGTAATGATTTGGGTGCGGGATGGATTGATCACCATACCGACTTACTCTTATTGTTCACCTTGCTATACGGGATGGTAAATCTGAGTGACTTGCCTATAGTGGAGAGATGACGACCAAAACCTTGTTTAAACCTTAGAATGGTATAAGTATTTTTCCCTTGTACAAGGCAGCTATTGCCAATCGTAGTATATACGGTGAGAATGAAGCCTAGACCCATTTCCTGCAGGACAAACCATAAATTGTTAACCACCATGAGATATCGATAGTTAGTTAGTATTGGCGCCAGACCCGTCAGCTAAGAAGACCCAACCTCGGAATAACCTTACCAAGAGGAAAGGACAGAAGAATTGAGGAAAAGGTTATGCCACTACCTGAAGAGCCAGAGAAGGAATTATCTCGAGAATCTGAGAAGACCGGCCCTGTCAAGAATCAGGATGGAGTGCATGAGTATTGATGGGACCGTAACGATGTTTCTAAGGGTGGTAGCACCCCAGACCCCGGTGATGATCGATGGATTTTGAGAAGACCCCAAACCCTAACCTTTTTCTTTCTAGCCTCTTCGAATCTCGAGGACGAGATTCATTTTAAGGGTGGTAGGTTTGTACCATCCCAAAATTCTAAATTTTGGAATGTTATAATAAACAGATAGATTGGATTGATTGTTTGATTGATTGACTGAAAGTGAGTGAAATTCGAAACTTTTGAAAGTTAAATGAGAGGGAATAAGAGGACTTTCCCAAACTTTCATTATGTTTTTATGATCTCCATGAATTCAAATTCTTTTCATCACAAAACCCTGGAGAGAAGATGACATGACTTCTTCCATTTATTTAAATGACAAGGGGTGTTGAAAATATTTGAATTTCATTTGAAAATATTTTCCAATTCTGAAACTTTATGCAACTCAATGATTTTCACGAGAGAAGATAAAATGACTTCTTCAAAACAAATGAAATATGAGTTGGGAGTTTCAAAGGATTAAAATCAAAGTCCCATTGAAATTATTTTTCAATATTGGAGTTATTTGAGTTTTATTCAAATTATTTTTCTCCAAAATAAAAATATACAGAAAATAGGGTAACATGATTCCCTACATCATAAAATTGGAGAGAAAGAAATTTGAAAACATTTTGGTATTTTTTAAAATGATTTTATTGGATTTTATTAAGGCAGTAGCACTCTTTGCTTTATTTAAATTTGGGAGGATTTTATTTGACTTCACAAAAATGTTCACGTTGTAGGAAATCTTTTTCTGAAAATTTTGATATATTATATGCCTATATAATATTTTCATTTTCTTTTGTTTTCTTTCTCTCTTTGTTTAAAAAAAAACTTCTCCCCGAACTGGGCCGGCCCAGCCGAAGCCAGGCCAAGGCCCAGCTCCGCGCCGCCTCGCCCGTCGTCCCCGACCGGGACTCCTCCCGGAGTCCGGCGCCGCCACGCCGTCGCTGCTTCTCGCCCACGGCAGGCCTCGCCTCCCGCGCCTATAAATAGCGCCGCCCGGGCCCCGCCTCT
>NW_025240435.1:0-3601 GCF_018294505.1 Triticum aestivum
TGTTTCCTGGTGCTCTGCTTGTGGGGTTCATTGTCGTCCTCACTTGGTGTGTCGAGCCCCTTGTGTTCGGCGTTGAGTTTGCCGGATTTCTTGAAAACCCAACAATCTCCGTGGGTATGGTTCGCAGGCTTCCCGGGAGTACTGTGTATTTGACATATCTTGTCCAAGATTTTGTTTAAGTTGGATAGCTCTTCCCTGTTATCCTTGAGGGGTGGCTTTCTCTGATTCTGCCGCGAGCTTTTGAATCCGGCGTTGACCGCCGTGCTCTTTGGGCTGTTTCTCTTATTCCGGCGCTGGTCCTTCTTGCGTCGGGGTTTTCCGTTTCCATCCCTAACTTCGGATATACTTGGGTCGCTGGTGCTACATCTTGCCAACCAGCTGTCCTCTCCTGCGCAAAAGCGGGTCATGAGGCTTGTTAATGCGGCCATTGTTCTTGGATTTTCTTGGCCGAGGTGTCTGGCGAGCCATTCGTCTCGAACGTTATGCTTAAAAGCTGCTAGGGCTTCAGCGTCCGGACAGTCGACTATCTAATTCTTTTTAGTAAGAAATATGTTCTAGAATTTCCGGGCTGACTCTCCAGGCTGTTGAGTTATGTGACTGAGATCGTCTGCATCCGGAGGGCGGACATAGGTCCCTTGAAAATTTGCCCGGAAAGCATCCTCAAGCTCTTCCCAACTTCCAATGGTGTTTTCGGGAAGGCTTTTGAGACAATGTCGGGCTGGCCCTTTAAGCTTGAGGGGTAAGTATTTTATGGCGTGGAGGTCATCTCGTCTAGCCATGTGTATGTGGAGGATATAATCCTCAATCCAGACCCCAGGGTCTGTTGTTCCGTCGTACGCCTCTATGCTTACGGGCTTGAATCCCGCTGGAAATTCATGGTCCAGCACCTCATCGGTGAAACATAGGGGGTGTGCGGCACCCCTGTATTTGGGTGTGCTGTGATGTTCGGATATTTGTTGTGTTGCATTGCTTACTAGAGCTTGCTTTCTTGGCCCGTACATAGATCTAGCTGGGTCATATTTTTGATGCGGATCCTTTGGTGGATCGCGTGTCGGCTTGTGTGCGTCGCCGCTTGCCGCTCCATGCTGGCCATGCGGTCGTCTATCCGACCGGGTGGCTTTCCTATTTTTTGACTGCGGGGGATCTAAGGCCTCCTCGTCAAATTCAGGCAGTAGCTTTCGCTTTGGATAGCTTTTTGTGCGGCGACTTCCGCCATATTTGTCTGCGGTGTTGCGTACTTTGCTCCATCTGATTTTGAGTGCATCTTCCGCAGTTTTGAGCTTCCGCTTCTGCTTTTTCTGGCTACGCGCAGTAGCGACGAGCCCTTCGTGGAGGTTCTTCTGCTCCATGAGCCTATCCGGTGTAAGGTCGTCCGGACTGTTGTTTTCACCGGGGACGGGGTGTTCGGTTTGTTTATCCAAGTTGCCCTGTTCGGACGGTTGCTCGAAGCCATGTTCGTCGTCCGCCGGCTCGTCCTGCTCTATGGCTGGGTCTGTATGGCTGTTGTCTCTGTCGAGGCAGGGCTTGGAGCGGCGCTTACGTCGCCGCTTTGATTGCTTTTCGAGTGAACGATCCCTCGTTGCATCCCAGTGTTCCTCGTCGTCGCTTCCTTTGGGTGTGTCCACCATGTATACATCATGAGATGAGGTGGCTGTCCAGTGCCTTATAGGCATTGGTTCATGTTCATCTCCTACATCGTCGTCCATACCGTCGATGTCTTCGGAGTCGAAGTCGAGCATGTCTTTTAAATTATCGACAGTGGCTACGAAGTGGGTGATGAGTGGGCTTTGAATTTCTTCATCATCCGCATCCCATCCTTGTTGACCATAGTTCGGCCAGGGCTCTCCTGATAAAGAGAGAGAGACTTTAGTGAATTCAGAATATCGCCGAAGGGCGAGTGCTGAAAGATGTCCGCGGCGGTGAACTCCATGATCGGCGCCCAATCGGGTTCGATCGGTAGGGGCGCGGAGGGCTCGGAGTCTGGAGAGGAGTCCGGCTCCTTGGAGTCACGGGCTTCGCAGAGAATAGGGCTGGTGTTCGGCTCGATTGCCGTAGAGATTGCAGCCCCCGAGGCGGTGTCCAACCACCCATCCTCGATTGGCGCAGTTGGATCCGAATTAAGGGTCGAAGCTGATGCAGGTGCGGCCTCCAGGGCACTGTTCGGCGGCAGAGCTAGATCATGTCCATTGTGACAGTGCGGCGCGCTCGGCTGTGGCTCGAATCCATCGAAGATCATGTCTCCGCGGAGGTCCGCTGTGTAGTTTAAACTTCCAAATCTGACCTGACGGCCAGGGGCGTAGTTTTCGATCTGCTCCAAATGGCCAAACAAATTGACCCGCAGTGCAAAGCCGCCAAATACGAATATCTGTCCGGGGAGAAAAGTCTCACCCTGGATCGCATCGTCGTTGATGATCGGAGGAGCCATCGGGCCTAAAAGTGACGACACAGAGGAACTCTCAATGAAAGCACCAATGTCGGTGTCAAAACCGGCGGATCTCGGGTAGGGGGTCCCGAACTGTGCGTCTAGGAGGATGGTAACAGGAGGCAGGGGACACGATGTTTTACCCAGGTTCGGGCCCTCTTGATGCAGGTAAAATCCAACGTCCTGCTTGATTAATATTGATGATATGGGTAGTACAAGAGTAGATCTACCACGAGATCAAGGAGGCTAAACCCTAGAAGCTAGCCTATGGTATAATTGTTGTTCGTCCTATGGAGTAAAATCCTCCGGTTTATATAGACACCGGAGAGGGCTAGGGTTACACAGAGTCGGTTACAATGGTAGGAGATCTACATATCCATATCGCCAAGCTTGCCTTCCACGCCAAGGAAAGTCCCTTCCGGACACGGAAAGAAGTCATCAATCTTGTATCTTCATAGTCCAGGAGTCCGGCCGAAGGTATAGTCCGGCTATCCGGACACCCCCTAATCCAGGACTCCCTCAGTAGTTAATAAGCTCATGCAAGTATACGGTTGGCGGTACCACGGCCGAGGTGTGATTGCATTATCTTTACTAATGCCTTGCTAGTAGGTCATGTTGCAAGGATTGTCACCATGGACAATAAGTCTCCAAGAAATATCTTTGTAATTCATAGTAATAGGAGTTATTCTGTAATTTTCTTGGGTCTATGATCCAAGGCATTGTACCGCTAATGGATGTTGAGCTTCAATAAAACTATTGGTGATTCTTAAAATAAAATTAAAAAGGAAAGCTAAGGGTATCTCCAATGCTGACTTGCAAATTCGCTCCGGCATCTGTCCATGAACATGGGGACCAGTCCGCGTATAAGGATGCAGGAGACGGCCATCCAACCATAGCCGCATATATTCAAAACATCCGGGGAAACATTTGACCAAATGAACCTACTAAAAGCAAACATTTTGCTAAATAAACCTACTAAAAGCACTAAGCAAGGCTATTAAGCGCACCACCATGACGAAAGCGAACCTTCCGCCAAATCAAAGCAAGGCTACTAAGCACGCCATGCCATGGCGGAAGCAACCTTCCCCCAAATGATATGAGCACATTTCGCCAAATGAATGCCTAATTTGATTAATTAAAATACTAATTAGCACCTTCCGTTCCGCCAAAGCGCTAGCT
>NW_025240436.1:0-3601 GCF_018294505.1 Triticum aestivum
CTCACTGTTTAGGGGTCCCGAAGCGATTTCCATAATTGTTGAACCCCAAGGTCCGCTTACGTGTCGGTCATCAACACTGGCAGTTTTGGCCGATTCTGGCCCGTTTTGTGGACTACTACTCACTATTTTGGGGTCCCGGAGTGATTTCCACGATTAACGAACCCTGGAGTGTGTTTACGTGTCGGTCATCAACAATCGCAATTTTGGCCGATTCTGACCCGTTTCTTGGATTATTACTCACTGTTTTGGGGTCCCAAAGCGATTTCCATAGTAGTATAACCCCAAGGTGCGCTTACATGTCGGTCATGTACATTGGCTGTTTTGGCCGATTCTGGCCCGTTTCATGGACTATTACTCAATGCTTTGGGGTCCAGGAGTGGTTTCCATGGTTACCAAACCCTCGAGTGCGTTTACGTGTCGGTCGTAAACACTCGCTCTTTTGGCCAATTCTGGCCTGTTTCATGGACTATTACTTACTATTTTGGGGTCCTAGAGTGACTTCCACAATTAACAAACCCCGGGGTGCGTTTATGTGTCGGTCATCAACACTCGCTGTTTTGGCCGATTCTGGCCCGTTTCTTGGATTATTACTCACCGTTTTGGGGTCGCGAAGCGATTTCCATAATTATTGAACCCCAAGGTCTGCTTACGTGTCGATCATCAACACTGGCAGTTTTGGCCAATTCTGGCCCGTTTGATGGACTATTACTCACTGTTTTTGGGTCCCGGAGTGGTTTCTATGGTTAACAAACCATGCGGTGTGTTTACATGTCGGTCATCAACGCTCGCAATTTTGGCTTATTCTGACCTGTTTCTTCGAATATTACTCACTGTTTTGGGGTCCCGAAGCGATTTCCATAGGTGTTGGTCATCAACACTGGCAGTTTTGACCGATTCTGGCCCGGTTCTTGGACTATTACTCACTGTTTTGGGGTGCCAGAGCGATTTCCATAGTTGTTGAACCCCAAGAAGCGCTTACGTGTCGTTCATCAACACTGGCAGTTTTGGCCGATTCTAGCCCGTTTCGTGGACGATTACTCACTATTTGGGGTTCCCGGAGTGATTTCCATGATTAACGAACCCTGGGGTGCGTTTACGTGTCGGTGATCAATACTGGTAGTTTTGGCCGATTCTGACCCGTTTCTTGGATTATTACTCACTGTTTAGGGGTCCCGAAGCGATTTCCATAATTGTTGAACCCCAAGGTCCGCTTACGTGTCGGTCATCAACACTGGCAGTTTTGGCCGATTCTGGCCCGTTTTGTGGACTACTACTCACTATTTTGGGGTCCCGGAGTGATTTCCACGATTAACGAACCCTGGAGTGCGTTTACGTGTCGGTCATCAACAATCGCAATTTTGGCCGATTCTGACCCGTTTCTTGGATTATTACTCACTGTTTTGGGGTCCCAAAGCGATTTCCATAGTAGTATAACCCCAAGGTGCGCTTACATGTCGGTCATGAACATTGGCTGTTTTGGCCGATTCTGGCCCGTTTCATGGACTATTACTCAATGCTTTGGGGTCCAGGAGTGGTTTCCATGGTTACCGAACCCTCGAGTGTGTTTACGTGTCGGTCATAAACACTCGCTCTTTTGGCCAATTCTGGCCTGTTTCATGGACTATTACTTACTATTTTGGGGTCCTAGAGTGACTTCCACAATTAACAAACCCTGGGGTGCGTTTATGTCTCGGTCATCAACACTCGCTGTTTTGGCCGATTCTGGCCCGTTTCTTGGATTATTACTCACCGTTTTGGGGTCGCGAAGCGATTTCCATAATTGTTGAACCCCAAGGTCTGCTTACGTGTCGATCATCAACACTGGCAGTTTTGGCCGATTCTGGCCCGTTTGATGGACTATTACTCACTGTTTTTGGGTCCCGGAGTGGTTTCCATGGTTAACAAACCATGAGGTGTGTTTACATGTCGGTCATCAACGCTCGCAATTTTGGCTTATTCTGACCTGTTTCTTCGAATATTACTCACTGTTTTCGGGTCCCGAAGCGATTTCCATAGGTGTTGGTCATCAACACTGGCAGTTTTGACCGATTCTGGCCCGGTTCTTGGACTATTACTCACTGTTTTGGGGTGCCAAAGCGATTTCCATAGTTGTTGAACCCCAAGAAGCGCTTACGTGTCGGTCATCAACACTGGCAGTTTTGGCCGATTCTAGCCCGTTTCATGGACGATTACTCACTATTTGGGGTTCCCTTAGTGATTTCCATGATTAACGAACCCTGGGGTGCGTTTACGTGTCGGTGATCAATACTGGTAGTTTTGGCCGATTATGACCCGTTTCTTGGATTATTACTCACTGTTTAGGGGTCCCGAAGCGATTTCCATAATTGTTGAACCCCAAGGTCCGCTTACGTGTCGATCATCAACACTGGCAGTTTTGGCCGATTCTGGCCCGTTTTGTGGACTACTACTCACTATTTTGGGGTCCCGGAGTGATTTCCACGATTAACGAACCCTGGAGTGCGTTTACGTGTCGGTCATCAACAATCGCAATTTTGGCCGATTCTGACCCGTTTCTTGGATTATTACTCACTGTTTTGGGGTCCCAAAGCGATTTCCATAGTAGTATAACCCCAAGGTGCGCTTACATGTCGGTCATGAACATTGGCTGTTTTGGCCGATTCTGGCCCGTTTCATGGACTATTACTCAATGCTTTGGGGTCCAGGAGTGGTTTCCATGGTTACCAAACCCTCGAGTGCGTTTACGTGTCAGTCGTAAACACTCGCTCTTTTGGCCAATTCTGGCATGTTTCATGGACTATTACTTACTATTTTGGGGTCCTAGAGTGACTTCCACAATTAACAAACCCTGGGGTGCGTTTATGTGTCGGTCATCAACACTCGCTGTTTTGGCCGATTCTGGCCCGTTTCTTGGATTATTACTCACCGTTTTGGGGTCGCGAAGCGATTTCCATAATTGTTGAACCCCAAGGTCTGCTTACGTGTCGATCATCAACACTGGCAGTTTTGGCTGATTCTGGCCCGTTTGATGGACTATTACTCACTATTTTTGGGTCCCGGAGTGGTTTCCATGGTTAACAAACCATGCGGTGCGTTTACGTGTCGGTCATCAACGCTCGCAATTTTGGCTTATTCTTACCTGTTTCTTCGAATATTACTCACTGTTTTGGGGTCCCAAAGCGGTTTCCATAGGTGTTGGTCATCAACACTGGCAGTTTTGACCGATTCTGGCCCTGTTCTTGGACTATTACTCACTGTTTTGGGGTGCCAGAGCGATTTCCATAGTTGTTGAACCCCAAGAAGCGCTTACGTGTCGGTCATCAACACTGGCAGTTTTGGCCGATTCTAGCCCGTTTCGTGGACGATTACTCACTATTTGGGGTTCCCGGAGTGATTTCCATGATTAACGAACCCTGGGGTGCGTTTACGTGTCGGTGATCAATACTGGTAGTTTTGGCCGATTCTGACCCGTTTCTTGGATTATTACTCACTGTTTAGGGGTCCCGAAGCGATTTCCATAATTGTTGAACCCCAAGGTCCGCTTACGTGTCGGTCATCAACACTGGCAGTTTTGGCCGATTCTGGCCCGTTTTGTGGACTACTACTCACTATTTTGGGGTCC
>NW_025240437.1:0-3600 GCF_018294505.1 Triticum aestivum
GTTGATTCAGACATTTTAAGCTCGATTATGACATGCTGGGACCATCAGTCAGTGTTGACATGGCAACTCCGCTATGTTTCCTGTTATGACAAGTGGGACCCACATGCCAGTCAAACAAATATGCTTTCCCTCAAAATTAAAGTTTGAAGCGAGATTGAGCCCTCTAGTTGATCCCTCTAGTCTTGGTCAACGCTTGTTGGGATGGCCGTAGGAGCAAGCTGGATCCGTCAATCTTCGTCGGAGGTCCGCGCCTCCTCTTCCAGTCCGTGGCACATCAAGCATGGGTCGCAGTCGGGCTGCGTGGAAGAGCTTGGCCAGGAGGAGCATGACGTCCATGCTGGCTTCAGCGCTGGCTAGCTACCGCACCGCCGGACGGGTTGGCCGCCGCGCTAGCTGGCCTCTGCGCCGCCAGGCATGCTGGCCTCCGCACGAGCTGGCCACCGCTTTGGTTGCCTACTGCACCGCCGAGAGGGCTGGCTTCCATGCTGCCGTGCTGGTTGGCCGCCGGTCGAGCTCGACCAAGGCCGCGGTGGTGTGCTTGGATTACCCTGTTTAGTGGTGTTTAGATTAGCCTAACAATTATTATTAGGGAAAGACTACTAATTAGTTTAGGGTTAGATAGGTCATTGTCCAGTGGGCCCATGTGGTTAGATTATTCTAACAATTAATTAGTTTATGATTAAGTCAATCACTATAAATTTAAAAAAAGTCTAAAAACCTGAGAACTTTTTTTGAGACTGACATGCGGGAACCACACATCATAATAGTCAACATAATGGAGTTGGCTATTGTGCCACATCAACACTGACCGGTGAGCCTAACATGTCATCAACCTACATTAACCGGCTAGAATCAGCCAATTTTCCTACTTCGTAGTTTTTAGGGAAAAAATAGAAGAAAAGTGGTAGCTTCGGGTAATGTTTCCCAAAGTGATAGTTTTTTGTTAAGTCAGGCCGGAATGTGGTACTCCCTCCGTTCCAAATTACTTGACTTTCATTTGTCAAGATACGAATGTATCTATACTTGTTTAGTGTCTAGATACATCCGTATCTAGACAAATGGGGGTCAATTAATTTGCAACGGAGGGAGTAGTTTTTAGTTAAATACTCGATATGGTGTGCTCCATTTTTATGGTTTCTACTAGATTTAAGGTCATCACACTTGTCCAGGAGTAATGTTTCATTCTTCCAAATCATTGGTACGCAAAAATGATCCTAATCTGTGGCATAGAAAAGAAAATCTTACTAAAAATGATCCTAATCGATACCCCTTCGTCTCTCCCCCTAGCGAGCAGGCGACTAAGGTTTCTGCCTCCCGTCAGCGTCGCCGCCGAGCTGCCACGTCTCATCTTGCCTTAGGGCAATGGGGGCGTGGTGGATCCCTGCCCTTGCCAGCGGGAGGGCTCCTTTTTTAGATGTTCCTTTGTGTTTTGTAGGTGTTTGTGTCATGTGCTGGAAGGCGAGACTTCTGCAGTTCCCTGAAGATGTAGTAAGGTTCTCACTGCCTAACCACCGTCCCCATGGTGCTTCTAGCATCGTTGGACGTCGTGTCGAGGTGTCTTTGATGTATCTTCTTGTATCTAGCCTTCAATTATGTTTGTTCGTGTGTTTTCATGTTAGATCTTTCCGATATACGCTCCTCTTCATCAGCAGGGGATGTTGTTCTCGTGTGCCAGTCCTATGCGGCCTTAGCACGACGACTTCCCAACTGTCTGATAAAATAAGTATTTCAGGCACCGGCGAGGGAAGGACAATGATGACGGCACGCCTTTGCTCCCTTCAGTTCTTGTAGTCATCATTAGGTGGTCTATGGATCTAGTGGTGTTCGTTGTACTCCCATGAGTTGTACTCCCTTGAGTGAAGATGAATAGATCGTAAGCTCTACCGCAAAGTAAATGAAAATCCTACTAAGAAACAAAGCTATCCTTCGACGGTGACGAGCTGAACAAAAATACACCAAACTAAACAAAAAAACTATTTCCATCAAAACCAACAACTTATAAATAAATCATAAAAACTTATAAATAAATCATAAAAATTGTGGACATTCCCACTTATTTCAAGGAAGTGTTTATTCCTATGTCAATGTTGTTTGTTATTAAAAAGTGGATAAGGTAAATTTATAAAATCTTTATCAAACAATTTGAGTATGAAGGTGCACATTTCAAATTTTTTGCCAATCTGAGGTTTAGAATCGCGACATATTTTGCACAAGTTCTTTGTGCAACTTAAGGCTGCATAGATTCTGGTTGGGCTGATTGCACCCAGAGAGAGACGGTGATTGCAGATTTTTTTCATTACAAACTGGTTCAGTTTGGCTCTGGCTAACAGAAGGAAACACAGAGACCGGGAGCAACCAGCTGCATTGATTATTGGCGGGCCAATTGGTAGCATACATTGGCCTATCTGTGCAACCGGGCAACTAGCCTCATCGAATGTAGGAGTGCCATGCTGGAGGGCGGCACTTCATTTTGGTATGGACGCGCCGAAATGGTGTCTAAGACAAGAGACAACACCAAGAGTGAACTGCCCATTGAACGGCTCATGAGCAATGCCGCTGTCTCGCTTGCAAGTGTACTGCATGGCATGGGCCAATTCTCTAAGGTGAGCATTTCACGAGCTTCTATGGTCTTGAACATCAGGCTGCACGTCTCACCAGCCAGGGTGGTGCATGGGCTATTCCAAAGGGTCGTTACAGAGGAAAATTATGTAAAGGACTCTCTCCATGCTGCTTTTACACAATTCCTAATGCCTCTCAATCCTACTTCCACGACTTGTTGGGCCACCTGATTTCTAATACATGGACAACCAATACTTAATCTCTAATAGGTGTATATTGCAAGGATCTTCTCTACGGAACATAGATAGGCCTTCTTCTAATATTCAAGTAACCTTTCTATTTCGTTGACCTCTAATATTCAGGAGCACAGTTCACTTTGTTGCCCGTTCTATCGTGCTTTATAAAAGAGCAGCCATAACTTGCAGTGATTGGTATTCATCAAACCACTCTGCCCTTAGTCCTTGACTGGACTTGAGCATTCTCCTTTACACAATACAAATACATATCAAAAACCTACTCCTCATTTGAATGGTACGACAATAAGCCAAAAAAATTACAAAGTCAACCAAGACTAACCATTGGTGGCATGTTTAATAGAAGAAACAACCTAAACACCAGGCATGATCCGAGACTCAAACACTGGTGGGCTAGTTGGCACACTCGAGCAGCTAGCTAACGAAGCCACGCCCCGTTCTTAACGACATTCAGCGAAGAATGCTTACAAAATTTGACATGCACAAAACCAGGGTAATAAACAATTACACATTGTAATGGAGCTTCCATTCGTGATCCAAACAAAACATAGGGGGAAATAGTGAGCTCGCCCCAAATATGCTGATTTTATGATTTCCCTATATGAAACCATAATGCAGTATTGTAAGCTCGCCCCAAACCGTTGCAGTGCCTTCGGACCGTGCCTTGAGCTCTTGTCGGCTGTTTCGTGTTTTGTGATTTTTAGGGCTTGTTAGGTTGTACCCTTAGAAGTATGCTTCCTACCATGTATGGTTTTGTCTGCTACCTTTCTGTGTGTGTGTGTGTGTG
>NW_025240438.1:0-3599 GCF_018294505.1 Triticum aestivum
TGGTCGGGGACGAGCGATGGTCTTTTCCTACCAATCTATCCCCCTAGGAGCATGCGCGTAGTACTTTGTTTCGATGACTAATAGATTTTTGCAATAAGTATGTGAGTTCTTTATGACTAATGTTGAGTCAATGGATTATACGCACTCTCACCCTTCCACCATTGCTAGCCTCTCTAGTACCGCGCAACTTTCGCCGGTACCATAAACCCACCATATACCTTCCTCAAAACAACCACCATACCTACATATCATGGCATTTTCATAGCCATTCCGAGATATATTTCCATGCAACTTCCATCATCATCATATACTTGACTTGAGCATTCATTGTCATATTGCTTTGCATGATCGTAAGATAGCTAGCATGATATTTTCATGGCTTATCCGTTTTTTGATGTCATTCCTATGCTAGATCATTGCACATCTGGGTACACCGCTAGAGGCATTTATATAGAGTCATATCTTTGTTCTAGTATCGAGTTGTAATATCGAGTTGTAAGTAAATAAAAGTATGATGATCATCATTATTAGAGCATTGTCCCAGTGAGGAAAGCATGATGGAGACTATGATTTCCCCACAAGTCGGGATGAGACTCCGGGCGAAAAATGAAAAAAAAAGACAGAAAGGCCAAAAAAAGAGAAGACCCCAAAAAAAAGAAAAAAAGAAAAAAATGAGAGAAAAAGAGAGAATGGGCAATGTTACTATCCTTTTACCACACTTGTGCTTCAAAGTAGCACCATGTTCTTCATATTGGGAGTCTCTTGAGTTATCACTTTCATATACTAGTGGGAATTTTCATTATAGAACTTGGCTTGTATATTTCAATGATGGGATTCCTCAAACGCCTGAGGTCTTCATGAGCAAGCAAGTTGGATGCACACCCACTTAGTTTCAGTTTGAGCTTTCATACACTTATAGCTCTTAGTGCATCCGTTGCATGGAAATCCCTATTCATTCACATTGATATCTATAGATGGGCATCTCCATAGCTCATTGATACGCCTAGTTGATGTGAGACTATCTTCTCCTTTTTGTCTTCTCCACAACCACCATTCTATTCCACCTATAGTGCTATGTCCATGGCTCACGCTCATGTATTGCGTGAAAGTTGAAAAGGTTTGAGAACGTCAAAAGTATGAAACAATTGCTTGGCTTGTCATCGGGGTTGTGCATGATGTGAATATTTTGTGTAGTGAAGATGGAGCATAGCCAGACTATATGATTTTGTTGGGATAACTTTTTTTGGCATTGTTATTTTGAAAACACATGATTGCTTTATTAGTGGGCTTGAAGTATTATTGTTTTTATGTAAAATGATAGACCATTGCTTTGAATCACTCGTGTCTTAATATTCATGCCATGATTAGATATGCTAGGTAGCATTCCACATCAAGAATTATCTTTTTTATCATTTACCTACTCGAGGACGAGCAGGAATTAAGCTTGGGGATGCTGATACGTCTCCGTCGTATCTATAATTTTTGATTGTTTCATGCCAATATTCTACAACTTCCATATACTTTTTGGCAACTTTTTATACTATTTTTGGGACTAACATATTGATCCAGTGCCCAATGCCAGTTCCTGTCTATTGCATGTTTTTGGTTTCATAGAATATCCATATCAAACGGAATCCAAACGGGATAAAAACGGACGGAGAATTATTTTGGAATATTTCTGATTTTTGTAAGAAAATCAACGCGAGACGGTGCCCGAGGTGGCCACGAGGGTGGGGCCCATGGCCACTACACGTAGGCGCGCCCCCACCCTCGTGGGCCCCTCGTAAGGCAGTTGATGCTCTACTTTGGCCGCAAGAAAGCTAATTTTTGGAAAAAGATCTAGGCAAAGGTTTCAACCCAATCGGAGTTACGGATCTCCGAATATAAAAGAAACGGTGAAAGGGCGACAGAACAGAACGCAAAAACAGAGAGAGACAGAGAGACAGATCCAATCTCGGAGGGGCTCTCGCCCCTCCCACGCCATGGAGGCCATGGACCAGAGGGGAAACCCTTCTCCCATCTAGGGAGGAGGCCAAGGAAGAAGAAGAAGGAGGGGGGCTCTCTCCCCCTCGCTTCCGGTGGCACCGGAGTGCCACCGGGGGCCATCCTCATCACCGCAATCTTCACCAACAACTTCACCGCCATCATCACCAACTCTTCCCCCCTCTATGCAGCGGTGTAACCCCTCTTTTACCCGCTGTAATCTCTACTTAAACATGGTGCTCAACGCTATATATTATTTCCCAATGATGTATGGTTATCCTATGATGTTTGAGTAGATCCGTTTTGTCCTATGGGCTATTTGATGATCAAGATTGGTTTGAGTTGCATGTTTTATTATTGGTGTTGTCCTATAGTGCTCTCCATGTCGCACAAGCAAGAGGGATCCATGCTGTAGGGTGTTGCAATATGTTCATGATTCGCTTATAGTGGGTTGCGTAAGAGACTGAAACACAAACCCGAGTAAGGGGGTTGTTGCGTATGGGATAAAGAGGACTTGATGCTTTAATCCTATGGTTGGGTTTTACCTTAATGATCTTTAGTAGTTGCGGATGCTTGCTAGAGTTCCAATCATAAGTGCATATGATCCTAGTAGAGAAAGTATGTTAGCTTATGCCTCTCTCTCATATAAAATTGTAATAATGATTACCGGTCTAATTATAGATTGCCTAGGGACAAATAAATTTCTCATAACAACAAGCTCTTTACTAAAACTAATTTAGTTGTGTATTTATCTAAACAGCCCCTACTTTTTATTTACGTCCTCTTTATTATCTTGCAAACCTATCCAACAACACCTGCAAAATACTTCTAGTTTCATACTTGTTTTAGGTAAAGCGAACGTGAAGCGTGCTTAGAGTTGTATCGGTGGTCGATAGAACTTGATGGAATATTTGTTCTACCTTTAGCTCCTCGTTGGGTTCGATACTCTTACTTACCGAAAACAGTTGTGATCCCCTATACTTGTGGGTTATCACCCGCCCTGGGCACGCCCTCCACCCTCGCAGGCCCCTTGTTGCTCCACCGACGTACTTCTTCCTCCTATATATATCCACGTACCCCCCAAACATCCAGGAGCACCACAAAAACCTACTTCCACCGCCGGAACCTCTTGTACCCGAGAGATGCCATCATGAGGCCTTTTTCAGAGCTCCGCCGGAGGGGGCATTGATCATGGAGGGCCTCTACATCAACTCCATGGCCTCTCCGGTGATGTGTGAGTAGATTACTTCAGACCTTCGGGTTCATAGCTAGTAGCTAGATGGCTTCTTCTCTCTCTTTGGATCGCAATACAAAGTTCTCCCCAATTCTCTTGGAGATCTATTCGATGTAATCTTCTTTTGTGGTGTGTTCGTCGAGATCCGATGAATTGTGGGTTTATGATCTAGATTATCTATGAAGAATATTTGATTCTTCTCTGAATTCGTTTATGTATGATTAGTTTATCTTTGCAAGTCTCTTCGAATTATCAGTTTGGTTTGGCCTACTAGGTTAATCTTTCTTGCAATGAGAGAAGTGCTTAGCTTTGGGTTCAATCTTGCGGTGCTCGATCCCAGTGACAGTAGGGAAAATGACACCTATTGTATTGTTGCCATCGA
>NW_025240439.1:0-3599 GCF_018294505.1 Triticum aestivum
TTTTCAAAGAACATTCAAAGATTCTAGGATATTTAGCTCACACCACAACTTGCTAAATCTCTTCTCATCCAAGGGCTTTGTGAAGATATCGGCTAGCTGTTCTTCAGTCTTCACATGCTCAATAGAAATGTCGCCCTTCAACACATGATCACGAAGAAAATGATGACGAATCTGAATGTGCTTTGTCTTCGAGTGTTGAACTGGGTTGTGAGCAATCTTGATGGCACTATCATTGTCACAGAAGAGAGGCACATCCTTCATGTTGACGCCGTAGTCCTTGAGAGTTTGCTTCATCCATAGCAATTGGGCACAGCAAGAACCAGCGGCAATGTACTCAGCTTTCAGCAGTAGATAGTGATACGCAGTTCTGTTTCTTCGAGGACCAACAGACCAAAGATCGTCCGAGGAAATGACATGTACTAGATGTTGACTTGCGATCCACACGATCACCAACATAGTCAGAGTCAGAATATCCAACAAGATCAAAAGCCGAGCCCTTGGGGTACCATAATCCAAGTGTTGGTGTGTGAGCTAGATATCGAAGAATATGCTTCACAGCCTTATGGTGTGATTCCTTCGTTGAGCTTGAAATCGGGCACACTAGCAAACACTAAGCATTATATCTGGCCTAGATGCACATAAGTACAATAAGGAACCTATCATGGAGCGGTATACCTTATGATCGAAGTCAATACCATTTTCATCAGTGCACAGATGGCCATTTGTGGGCATAGGAATTTTGACACCTTTGCAATCTTGCATGCTGAATTTCCTCAGTACATCCTTGAGGTATTTCTCCTGAGATATGAATATGCCATTGCGTTGTTGACGAATTTGAAGACCTAAGAAGAATTTCAACTCTCCCATCCTAGACATTTGATATTCTTCACTCATCATATAGGCAAATTCATCACTATAACGTTGGTCAGTACAGCCAAAGATAATATCATCAACATATATTTGGCACACAAACAATTCACCATCATAAGATTTAGTGAAAAGAGTAGGGTCGAGTGAACCGGGTTTGAAGCCTTGTTGAGTCTGAAGACTTTGTGAGGATTCTTTGGATCTTCAAAACCTGGGGGTTGAGCAACATATACTTCTTCCTCAAGCTTGCCATTGAGGAATGCACTTTTCACATCCATTTGATATAAAGTGATATCATGATGCTTAGCATAAGCAAGTAATATGCGAATAGCCTCAAGTCTAGCAACAGGTGCAAAATCTTCATCGAAATCAATTCCTTCCACCTGTGTGTAGCCTTGAGCTACAAGCCGTGCCTTATTCCTCACCACAAGGCCATTTTCATCTTGCTTGTTGCGGTAGATCCACTTTGTGCCGATGATATTGTGCTTGCGAGGATCCGGACGTTTGACCAGTTCCCAGACATTGTTGAGCTCGAACTGATGTAATTCTTCTTGCATGGCCTGAATCCACTCAGGCTCCAGAAATGCTTCATCTACCTTAGTGGGCTCTGTAATAGAGACAAAAGCATAGTGCCCACAAAAGTTAGACAAATGTGAAGCTTTTGAGCGTGTGAGAGGACCTTGCGCTTTGATGTCATTGATGATCTTTTCAACTTGCACTTCTTTTGCAATGCGAGGATGAGCTGGTTGCCGTTGAAGAATTTGATCAGTGTTTTCTTCAGCACCATTTTCTTCAGCATTTTCTTCAGGTGCATTAGCTCGACGTTCTTCATATTCTGGAATGAATTCTTCAGCAGATTCTTCAGTAGGAATGACATCCTCAGTAGCCTTGAACTTGATAGTTTCCTCAGGTGCTGGTTCATCTATCACGGTAGGTAGGTGCTCTCTTTGTGAGCCATTAGTTTCATCGAACCGCACTTCTACAGTTTCAACAACTTTGTGAAGAACGTTGTTGAAGACTCTGTAGGTGTGAGAGTCCTTTCTGTAACCAAGCATAAAACCTTCATGTGCATTCGGTGCAAATTTTGAGTTGTGATGAGGATCTCTAATCCAACATTTAGCACCGAAGACTTTGAAATAACTTACATTGGGTTTCTTATCAGTGAGGAGTTCATAGGTAGTCTTTTTGAAGAATTTGTGAAGATATACTCTATTGATGATGTGGCACGCAGTATCAATTGCCTCAGTCCAGAAACGACGAGGCGTTTTGTATTCATCAAGCATAGTGCGAGCCATCTCAGTGAGAGTCCTGTTCTTGCGCTCCACGACGCCATTCTGCTAAGGAGTGTAGGGAGCAGATAACTCATGAGTAATACCAAGTTCATCAAGATAGTCATCGAGAACAGAATTCTTGAACTCAGTGCCATTGTCACTTCTGATGTGCTTGATCTTCACACCAAAGTTGGTTGAAGCCCTCAAGGAAAATCGTTTGAAGACTTCCTGCACTTCATGTTTGTAAGTAACAAGGTGTACCCATGTATAGCGAGAATAATCATCAACAATAACAAAGCCATATTGAGATGCTTCATTTGAAATAGCAGAATAATGATTAGGACCAAAGAGATCCATGTGAAGCAATTCAAACGGGCGAGTGGTGGTCATGATAGTCTTTGCTGGATGCTTGGCCTTCTCTTCACAGGCTCCGCATAGGTGATCCTTGAGGAATTTGACATTCTCGATGTTAATGACATGCTTCTTCTTCGCAAGCATGTGAAAATTCCTCATGCCTACATGACCAAGTCGTCAATGCCAGAGCCAGCCTTCTGAAGCTTTTGCAAGTAAGCACACGGCTGGTTGTAGTCTTGTAGAGAAATCAACAATATACAGGTCTCCTCTCCTAAAGCCTTCGAAGACTTTGGAATTGTCAGCTTCCATAACCACAACACAATAGTACTTGCCAAAGACAACAACCATATCAAGATCACAAAGCACTGAGACAGACATAAGGTTGTATCCTAAGGACTCAACAAGCATGACCTTGTCCATGTGTCGATCCTTTGTAATCACAAGCTTACCTAGACCCAATAGCTAAATTTTGCCTTTGTCAGCAAAGATGATATGCTTCAGATGCAACGGAGATAATGGATCATCCATCAATAGATTCTTGTCACCGATCAGTGGCTTTAGGTTGGTCATCCTGCAGACGAATTAGTGCAGCTTACAAACTCATATACTTCATCTGTGAAGAATATGACATCAATTCATCAGATCAATTTCATCAAGTAAAAGAATTGATAAAGCAGTATGAGGACGTGAGAAATGAAAGTTCATTTCTTCATGATTAGCCTGCGTCCTATCAGGCATGCTCAAGTCTCCAGCAAATTCTTCAGACGATTACGTGCATCTGGAGACCTGACCCTGCAGAAGAGATTAGTTCTTTTTCTTCACCACCCACATCTGAAGGGGTGGCAAAGAGTTCATCATTCTACGAGCTCCATACGAGAAGGATGGCATAGAAGCCGGTCCATTTCGTTTCACATAAGAGGGGTTAGAATAAGCATAAGAGTGAGCAGAGAAATTCCTCGAGGACTTATGGACATAATGATTTGAAGAATAATGCACATATCCATAATCCTTAGATCTTCCCTGTGAAACAGACGGGTTAGCACGATGATGTTCATATGAGGACTTTGATCCATATGAAGAATTTGATCTGGGGTTCCTATTCTTCAC
>NW_025240440.1:0-3599 GCF_018294505.1 Triticum aestivum
GGCTTGAGATAGATAGTGTTAGTCAAGTGATTGATAGGACCCTGAGGGATATCAAACTTATGATGATTTTTCTTAATGGGAGTGATGACGAGGTTGACGTAGGTCCCATGGGTATTCCTCTACCAAGATATGGCGACAACAGGGTGATATGGACCTTTAGCGGAAGCTGCATGTCCATGCATCATAACCAATCCAAGGTGGCAAGCAAGCTAAGATCTACTGAGTTGTTTTTCTATTGCTCTATCGAAAAATTGACAAGCTCACAGTTTCGTGGATTGCTACATCAACAAGCTGGTAGCATAGTTGCTTGCAACCCATGTAGGTTGGACATTGACCAAAAAATTATTGCAGATTGCTGTCTCTACGAGTTATTCCTACACTATATTTTCCACACCATCACTAAATTTGATTGGGTTTCTCATGCTTCTAACTATTGGATATGCGATGGGATCATACAATGGGAAAGAGCAAGGGATATTAGTAATGCATTGCATCTAGATATAAATTTGAAGTGTGACGCTTCTCTGCTAGATCATGTTCTTAAAATGTTCATGGAACATTCAGAGTCTCCTTTTTTGGCAATTAAAGATGGCGATCTCTATGAAGAAGGCCCATACCGTTGGATTTCGGTCACGTCGAGAGATGCAGAAGTACATGGGATGAAAGCAATACCTGCAGAGGCGTCATCTTTCTTCTTGGCATTTGAAATATCCAATCCCCCAAGAGCTTTACCAGGTGGATTTTTTGATTATTGCAGCAAGCTTGGCGTTCTAACGCTTTATTGTTGTGCGTTCAATTTTGCTTCACCTTCTTTCCTGAAGTGTCATGGTCTAAGATTCCTTGGACTGGACCACTGTACAAATGACAAAACAATTGAAGGAGAACATAATACAGACTGGTTATTTTTGTATAGCTTGTGGGTCCTGGATCTACGATACACAAACTGGAATGAAATCTTATCTGAAGAAAAGATGGATCTCATGACCAAAATCAAAGAGCTAAATATAGAGGGAGTCATGGGTTGGCAGTGCATAGCACACCTACAACGCCGGTTACCTAACCTCCAGAGGCTCCGGATAATCAAAACAGCATGTGAATGGGAGACATCAGATGATGTCGATAACTTCTTTATAGATAAGACAAGTATGGAAATACTGGACTTGTCTGGCAATTGTGGCATGAACATTCTACCAAGAAGTCTATCAAAGGCAAGTAGCCTCCGGTTGCTTGTACTTGATGGTTGTGATGGACTGGAAAGCATTGGTGGGCTTCCTCCCTCCCTCGAATCCTTTAGCTTTAATGGATATGGGCCAGCTTCTCAGTGGACACAGAGTGTTGAGGTACCTCAGGAACAATTTCGTCCATCCAGCTCAACAAATAAGAATGATGTCATAATATCCAAGATCTCCTTAGCAGGCTGCACACGATTGGGAAATATTTTCTTGTGTTGGCTACCAAACCTCGTGGAATTAGACCTCTCTGGAACATCAATCAAGATACTTGACTTCAAGACTATGGTGGTGCAAATCCCATGGCTCAAGCGACTGTTTCTAATAGGATGCAAGCACCTTCGTGCAATAAGGTTTTTGCACGAGAGTGTTTCTGACTTGGAGTTGATGTGCGTAGACACGCGAGCTGGAATCGTGTGTCCTCGACCATCCATCAGCAAAAATAAACCTTCCAGGTTGCAGGTGCATGCTGTTTTTGTGGATGCAAGGTTTACTCGCTCCTTGTGGCATTTGATATGTAATTCTAGACAAGTTGTTCATCTTAATATTCGCATCACCTCCTCACCTGCCTGCGATGGGACTATTCAATTTGAAACAACCAGGAAGGATATTATTGGCACCAGTGAGCAAGAGAGCCTGCATCTTATTTCAGCAAGCCGGTACAATGATGTCCTTGGGATGGTTGGCGCTGCCCCAATGCAGGCCTTTCCACAGCCTCCTACTACAAAATTTGATCAACATGTAGAGATTGCTGAAGGAAGCTTCTATGTGGAGAGGGAACTTGAGAAAGAACATGTACGCCGACTGATGGGGACATATGTGGAATCCCTGCATGTGCATGATGTCTTGGTACGTGCTATTATGCCTCATGAATGTTGTTGGCACAAGCTAAGATGGTGCTGCGTGGAGAGGTGCCCAAAAGTGGATACCGTTTTCCCACGGAACTCATTCTCATTTACTGCATTGGAGACCTTATGCGTGTCAGATCTCGTAATGGCCCGCTGGATTTTGAATAAAGGTTCACACTTAAATCAATATGGTGAACGTGATATCAGTTCCTTCCAAAATTTACAGCACCTTCAGCTGCATTCATGCCCCAGCCTCCAGTTCGTGCTCCCGTTATGGGTCTCCTCCTTCCCCTTCTTGGAGACCATCCACATCATCCACTGCGGTGACCTCAGCCACGTCTTCATACTGGACGAAGAGTACCCTGAAGAAATAACTACCCATGGTGTACCATTCCCGAAACTGACCACCATCCACCTGCACGACCTCCCGAAGCTGCAACAGATATGCGAGGTCAAGATGGTGGCCCCTGCGCTCAAGAGCCTCAAGATCAGGGGATGCTGGAGCCTGCGCCGGCTGCCATCCGTGGGGGCCCGTGGCCATGGCAGGAAGAAGCCGACCGTCGAGATGGAGAAGGACGTGTGGGACGCTCTGGAGTGGGACGCGGACCACCGCCCCGAGCACTTCGAGGCGCCGATCCACTCACGCTACTACAAGGAGAAACTGCCCAGGGTCTCCGTCCTCAGGTACTAATTATACATGCAAATGACTTCTGAGTCCATTTGCCACTGCTCCTGACTGCATTTAGTTACTGACCATCTTGTTTCTCTGTATCTCTCATGTATGTCGCCTAGGTGAACTCCGCACTGTGGTGTTTCCCCTGTCACTACGTGAAAGTGATGGACACTGCTGCTGCTGGATCATGCGTTTGGTTTGGTTTGTGTGCCTGCTTGGATTGGTATTGGCCTTATTAGGTGCGAGCTTATGGTGGCTCTCACCGTTTATTATATTGTGAATTTCAAATAAGAGACGGACGGGTTTGTGCCTGCCTACACAGACCTGGACCGTGCGTGTGCGTGTCGTTTGAGATTGGAGCGGCTTTTTGCTGTGGACGCCTGCGTGCATCCACCAGACTGCATTTGTGTGTGTGTGGCTTTGATGAATGCTTGGTATGCGTGTGTGCGTGTGGGGAATTGTAACAGCTACCTGTGTGTGCCTGCGTGCATCTACAAGGCTAGCTCGGCTGAACTGAACCAAGACATAGATCGGCTGCTCGTGTGTTTTGTTTGCTATGCTTATGAAAAATAAGAAAAAGTAACAGCCCTGCTGTTACCTGTGCTGGTTGTTGCAATAGTCTGCCTCTCTGTGTGAGTGTAAATCATCAGCCCTGCTGTGAAATCTGTGCAAGTATATTATTTACATTGACACTAGTGATTAATTAGGAACAGATTGCAGCGATCACATGTTTTGATCTTACTGACAAAGAATTCAACAGCTGCTATTTGACACAAGATCTGATTATGAATGCCTACAGTAGTTTATAACTAACAGAAATTCAGCATCCAACGAGCCTGCCAACAAAAG
>NW_025240441.1:0-3599 GCF_018294505.1 Triticum aestivum
TCTCCATAGATAGATCTTGGTGACACGTAGGAAAATTTTGAATTTCTGCTACGTTCCCCAACAGTGGCATCATGAGCTAGGTCTATTGCGTAGATTCTTTGCACGAGTAGAACACAAAGTAGTTGTGGGCGTTGATTTTGTTCAATATGCTTACCGTTACTAGTCCAATCTTGTTTCGACGGTATTGTGGGATGAAGCGGCCCAGACCGACCTTACACGTACTCTTACGTGAGACAGGTTCCACCGACTGACATGCACTTGGTGCATAAGGTGGCTAGCGGGTGCCAGTCTCTCCCACTTTAGTCGGAACGGATTCGATGAAAAGGGTCCTTATGAAGGGTAAATAGCAATTGGCATATCACATTGTGGTTTTGCGTAGGTAAGAAACGTTCTTGCTAGAAACCCATAGCAGCCACGTAAAACATGCAAACAACAATTAGAGGACGTCTAACTTGTTTTTGCAAGGTATGCTATGTGATGTGATATGGCCAAGAAGAATGTGATGAATGATATGTGATGTATGAGATTGATCATGTTCTTGTAATAGGAATCACGACTTTCATGTCGATGAGTATGACAACCGGCAGGAGCCATAGGAGTTGTCTTAATTTATTGTATGGCCTGCGTGTCATTAAACAACGCCATGTAATTACTTTACTTTATTGCTAACCGGTAGCCATAGTAGTAGAAGTAATAGTTCGCGAGACAACCTCATGAAGACACGATGATGGAGATCATGATGATGGAGATCATGGTGTCATGCCGGTGACGATGATGATCATGGAGCCCCCAAGATGGAGATCAATGGAGCTATATGATATTGGCCATATCATGTCACTACTATATAATTGCATGTGATGTTTATTATGTTCATGCATCTTGTTTACTTAGAACGACGGTAGTAAATAAGATGATCCCTTACAACAATTTCAAGAAGTGTTCTCCCCTAACTGTGCACCGTTGCTAAAGTTCGTCGCTTCGAAGCACCACGTGATGATCGGGTGTGATAGATCCTTACGTTCACATACAACGGGTGTAAGACAGATTTACACATGCAATACACTTAGGGTTATACACTTAGGGTTAACTTGACGAGCCTAGCATGTACAGACATGGCCTCGGAACACGGAGACCGAAAGGTCGAGCATGAGTCGTATAGTACATACGATCAACATGAAGATGCTCACCGATGATGACTAGTCCGTCTCACGTGATGATCGGACACGGCCTAGTTGACTCGGATCATGTAATCACTTAGATGACCAGAGGGATGTCTATCTGAGTGGGAGTTCATAAGATGAACTTAATTATCCTGAACATAGTCAAAAGATCTTTGCAAATTATGTCGTAAGCTCGCGCTTTAGTTCCACTGTTTAGATAGTATCCTAGAGAAAATATAGTTGAAAGTTGACAGTAGCATTTATGCGGACAGTAGAAAGCTTATGTCCTTAATGCACCGCTCAGTGTGCTAAACCCCAAACGTCGTTTGTGGATATTGCGAACATCGGACATACACGTTTTGATAACTACGTGATAGTTCAGTTAAACGGTTTAGAGTTGAGGCACCAAAGACTTTTTCGAAACGTCGCGGAACATATGAGTTGTTTCGAGGGCTGAAATTGGGATTTCAGGCTCGTGCCCACGTCAAGAGGTATAAGTCCTCCGACGATTTTCTTAACCTGCAGACTAAGGGAGAAAAGCTCAATCGTTGAGCTTGTGCTCAGATTGTCTGAGTGCAACAATCACTTGAATCGAGTGGGAGTTGAATTTCCATATGAGATAGTGATGTTTCTCCAAAGTCATTGCCACCAAGCCGCTGGAGCTTTGTGATGAACTATAACATATCAGGGATAGATATGATGATCCTTGAGGTATTCACGATGCTTGACACCGCGAAAGTAGAAATCAAGAAGGAGCATCAATTGTTGATGGTTGGTGAAACCACTAGTTTCAAGAAGGGCAAGGGCAAGAAGGGATACTTCATGAAACGGCAAAACAGCTGCTGCTCTAGTGAAGAAACCCAAGGTTGAACCCAAACCCGAGACTAAGTGCTTCTGTAATAAGGGGAACAACCACTGGAGCAGAATTACCCTAGATACTTGGTAGATGAGAAGGCTGGCAAAGTCGATAGAAGTATATTGGATATACATTATGTTAATGTGTACTTTACTAGTACTCTTAGTAGCACCAGGGTATTAAGATACCGGTTCAGTTGCTAAGTGTTAGTAACTCGAAATAAAAGAGCTACGGAATAAACGGAGACTAGCTAAAGGTGAGCTAACGATATGTGTTGGAAGTGTTTCCAAGTTTGATGTGATCAAACATCGCACGCTCCCTCTACCATCAAGATTAGTATTAAACCTGAATAATTGTCATTTGGTGTTTGCGTTGAACATAGACATGATTGGATTATGTCTATCGCAATACGGTTATTCATTTAAGGAGAATAATGGTTACTCTATTTATTTGAATAATACCTTCAATGGTCTTGCACCTAAAGGAATGGTTTATTGAATCTCGATCGTAGTGATACACATTTTCATGCCAAAAGATATAAGATAGTAATGATAGTACCACCTACTTGTGGCACTGCCATGTAAGTCATATTGGTGTAAAACGCATGAAGAAGCTCCATGTTGATGGATCTTTGGGCTCACTCGTTTTTTTTAAGTTTGAGACATGCGAACCATGTCTATTGGTGTATACGCATGAAGAAACTCCATGCAGATGGATCGTTTGGACTCACTTGATTTTGAATCACTTGAGATATGCAAATCACACCACATGGGCAAGATGACTGAAAGGCCATGGTTTCAGTAAGATGGAACAAGATAGCAACTTGTTGGAAGTAACACATTTTGATGTGTGCAGTCCAATGAGTGCTGAGGCATGCAGTGAATATCGTTATGTTCTTATTTCACAAATGATTCGAGTAGATGTTGAGTATATTTACTTGATAAAACACAAGTCTGAATTATTGAATGGTTCAAGTAATTTCAGAGTGAAGTAGAAGATCATTGTGAAAAGAAGATAAAATGTCTATGATATGATCATAGAGATGAATATCTGAGTTACGAGCTTTGGCACGCAATTAAGACATTGTGGAAATTGTTTCACAATTAATACCGCCTGGAACACCATAGTGTGATGGTGTGTCCGAACATCATAATTGCACCCTATTGGATATGGTGCGTACCATGATGTCTCTTATCGAATTACCACTATCGTTTATGGGTTAGGCATTAGAGACAACCACACTCACTTTAATAGGGCACCACGTAATTCCGTTGAGACGACACCGTTTGGAGAAACCTAAGTTGTCGTTTCTTAAAAGTTTGGGGCTGCAACGCTTATGTGAAAAAGTTTCAGGTTGATAAGCTTGAACCCAAAGCGGATAAAATGCATCTTCATAGGACACCCAAAACAGTTGGGTATACCTCCTAATTCAGATCCGAAAGCAATAGGGATTGTTTCTTGAATCGGGTCCTTTCTCGAGAAAAGGTTTGTCTCGAAAAGTTGAGTGGGAGGATGGTGGAGACTTGATGAGGTTATTGAACCATTACTACAACTAGTGTGTAGCAGGGCACAGGAAGTTGTTC
>NW_025240442.1:0-3598 GCF_018294505.1 Triticum aestivum
AATATAACAATAATCAATTTATTATTGCCTCTAGGGCATATTTCCAACAGTCTCCCACTTGCACTAGAGTCAATAATCTAGTTCACATCGATATGTGATTAACACTCAAGGTCACATCCCCATGTGACTAACACCCAAGAGTTTACTAGAGTCAATAATCTAGTTCACATTTACCATGTGATTAACACTTGATGAGTTCTGGGTTTGATCATGTTATGCTTGTGAGAGAGGTTATAGTCAACGGGTCTGAACCTTTCAGATCCGTGTGTGCTTTACAAATCTCTATGTCATCTCCTAGATGCAGCTACCACATTCTATTTGGAGCTATTCCAAATAACTGTTCTACTTGGAGCTATTCTAAATTGTTGCTCCATTACACGTATCCGGTATCTCTACTCAGAGCTATCCGGATAGGTGTTAAGCTTGCATCGACGTAACCCTTTACGACGAACTCTTTTACCACCTCCATAATTGAGAAAATTCCTTAGTCCACTAGTTACTAAGGATAACTTTGACCGCTGTCCTGTGATTCATTCTTGGATCACTCTTGTACCCCTTGACTGACTCATGGTAAAGCACACTTCAGGTGCGGTACACATCATAGCATACTGTAGAGCCTATGTCTTAAGCATAGGGGACGACCTTCGTTCCTTTCTCTCTATTCTGCCATGGTCGAGCTTTAAGTCTTAACTTCATACCTTACAACTCAGGCAAGAACTCCTTCTTTGACTGGTCCATCTTGAACACCTTGAAGATCATGTCAAGGTATGTGCTCATTTGAAAGTACCATTAAGCGTTTTGATCTATCCTTATAGATCTTGATGCTCAATGCTCAAGCAGCTTAATCCAGGTTTTCCATTGAAAAACACTTTCAAAATAACCCTATATGCTTTCCAGAAATTCTACGTCATTTCTGATCAACAATATGTCAACAACATATACTCATCAGAAATTCTATAGTGCTCCCACTCACTTCTTTGGAAATACAAGTTTCTCATAAACTTTGTATACACCCAAAATCTTTGATCATCATCAAAGCATACATTCCAACTCCGAGATGCTCACTCCAGTCCTCAGAAGGATTGCTGGAGCTTTGCATACTTATTAGCATATTTCAGGATGGACAAAACCTTCCGGTTGTATCACTTACAACCTTTCCTCAAGAATCGTCGAGGAAACAATGTTTTGACATCCTATCTGCAAGATTTCATAAATAATGCAGTAATTGCTAATATAATTCCAACAGACTCTTAGCATCGCTACGAGTGAGAAAGTCTCATCGTAGTCAACTCCTTGAACTTGTCGAAAAACATCTTAACGACAAGTCGAGCTTTCTCAATGGTGACACTTACCATCATTGTCTGTCTTCCTTTCAAAATCCATCTGCACTCAACAGCCTTACGACCATCGAGTTGTTCTGCCAAAGTCTACACTTTGTTTTCATACATGGATCCTATCTCGGATTTTATGGCCTTGAGCCATTTATCGGAATTTGGGCCCACCATCGCTTCTCCATAGCTCGTAGGTTCATTGTTGTCTAGCAACATGACTTCTAAGACAGTATTACGTACCACTCTGAAGTAGTACGCATCCTTGTCATCCCACGAGGTTTGGTAGTGACTCGATCCGAAGTTTCATGATCACTATCATAAGCTTCCACTTCAGTTGGTGTACATGCCACAGGAACAACTTCCTGTGCCCTGCTACACACTTGTTGAAGTGACGGTTCAATAACCTCATCAAGTCTCCACCATCCTCCCAGTCAATTCTTTCGAGAGAAACTTTTCCTCGAGAAAGAACCCGATTCTAGAAACAATCCCTTATTGCTTTCGAATCTGAGACAGGAGGTATACCCAACTGTTTTGGGTGTCCTATGAAGATGCATTTATCCACTTTGGGTTCGAGCTTATCAGCCTGAAACTTTTTCACATAAGCGTCGCAGCCCCAAACTTTTAAGAAATGACAGCTTAGGTTTCTCTAAACCATAATTCATACGGTGTCATCTCAACGGAATTACGTGGTGCCCTATTTAAAGTGAATGTGGTTGTCTCTAATGCCTAACCCATAAACTATAGTGGTACTTCGATAAGAGACATCATGGTATGCACCATATCCAATAGGGTGCAACTTTGACGTTTGGACACACCATCACACTATGGTGTTCCAGGCTATATCAGTTGTGAAACAATTTCCACAATGTCTTAATTCTGTGCCAAACTCGTGATTCAGATATTCATCTCTATGATCATATCATAGATCTTTTATCCTCTTGTCACGATGATCTTTCAACTTCACACTAAAATTACTTGAACCTTTCAATAATCCAGACTCGTGATTCATCAAGTAAATATACTCAACATCTACTCGAATCATCTGTGAAGTAAGAACATAACGATATTCACTGCATGCCTCAGCACTCATTGGACTGCACACATCAAAATGTGTTACTTCCAACAAGTTGCTATCTTGTTCCATCTTACTGAAAACGAGGCTTTTCAGTCATCTTGCCCGTGTGGTATGATTTGCATGTCCCAAGTGATTCAAAATCAAGTGAGTCAAAACGGTCCATTTGCATGGAGTTTCTTCATGCATATACACCAATAGACATGGTTCGCATGTCTCAAACTTTTCAAAAACGAGTGAGTCCAAAGATCCATCAACATGGAGCTTCTTCATGCGTTTTATACCATTATGACTTACATGGCAGTGCCACAAGTAAGTGGTACTATCATTACTATCTTATATCTTTTGGCATGAAAATGTGTATCCCTACGATCAAAATTCAATAAACCATTCCTTTAGGTGCAAGAGCACTTATTCAGGTTTAATACTAATCTTGATGGTAGAGGGAGCGTGCGATGTTAGATCACATCAAACTTGGAAACACTACCAACACGTATCGTCAGCTCACCTTTAGCTAGTCTCCGTTTTATTCCGTAGCTTTTATTTCGAGTTACTAACACTTAGCAACCGAACCGGTATCTAATACCCTGGTGCTACTAGGAGTACTAGCAAAGTACACATTAACACAATGTATATCCAATATACTTCTATTGACCTTGCCAGCCTTCTTATCTACCAAGTATCTAGGGTAATTCTGCTCTAGTGGTTGTTCCCTTTATTACAGAAGCACTTAGTCTCGGGTTTGGGTTTTACCTTGGGTTTCTTTACTAGAGCAGCAGCTGATTTGCCGTTTCATGAAGTATCCCTTCTTTCCCTTGCCCTTCTTGAAACTAGTGGTTTCACCAACCATCAACAATTGATGCTCCTTCTTGATTTCTACTTTCGCGGTGTCAAACATCGCGAATACCTCAAGGATCATCATATCTATCCCTGATATGTTATAGTTCATCACGAAGCTCTAACAGCTTGGTGGCAATGACTTTGGAGAACCATCACTGTCTTATCTGGAAGATCAACTCCCACTCGATTCAAATGATTGTTGTACTCAGACAATCTGAGCACAAGCTCAACAATTGAGCTTTTCTCCTTAGTTTGCAGGTTAAGAAAGTCATCGGAGGTCTTATACCTCTTGACATGGGCACGAGCCTGAAATCCCAATTTCAGCCCTCAAAACATCTCATATGTTTCGCGATGT
>NW_025240443.1:0-3598 GCF_018294505.1 Triticum aestivum
ATATTGAACGCTTATAGTTGTATCTTCGTCGGACATACATAATGTTCCTGAAAAAACATCACTCCAATGTCTTAGCTTTTTATCTTATATCATTTTGTTTTGGTTTACTCTTTGTTTCCATTTAAAATTTCTTTACGATATATTTATTTTTAGCCTTGAATGAAAAATCAACTATAAAGGCCTTGACTTAGTGAACAAAAATATTAAGCAAAACTATTTTAATTTGTGATCTGGGAGCTTTAATTATTCAATGTTTTCTCTTTTGTTAGTGACACACACATGCAAATGTTCATGTGTTTGTTGATCGAACATGAAACTCGTCAGCTTGTGGCCAGCCCATTTGTCCTGACGTTGTGCAGCCCGAGTAAATTAACAAGAAGGACAAGCGAAAGGGAAGCAAGGCCAGCCCAAAAAGAAATAAAAAATAAAAAAGACAAGCAGGCCAGACAGGGAAACAAACTGGACCTTGGCATGCAGTGTGACGTCAGGTGACATCAGGTGACTGAGACATAACTATGTCTCAGTCAGCTGAGTTCCAGGCGATCCCAATAATAATTGAGGATAGGGAGAAAGTATTTCTATGAGATATAATTTGACCCCATTCACGTGATATGGGTTTGGGCATCACCAATTGTCGTTGTAGGCTGTTTTAATTTATTTATGGGCTTAGGCCAGTTAAATGTCCTATGGGTTGTTGGGTGAATTTTTTTACTTCCTCCATCCATCTATATAAGGCCTAATGTGTTTTTCAAGACCGCCTTTGATTATTGGCAAAATTAATAGTACATGACATGCATAATGTGAAAATTATACCATTTAAAGCTCCTTTCGCATACGAGTTTGATGGTATGCTGTGTAAGTTGCATGTCATATATTATTGCTCTAACATTTGGTCGAAGTTAGCCTTAAAAACGCATTAGGTCCTATATAGATGGAAGGAGGGAATAGTTTGTTTATAGGATTGGTCTCTACTTCTTTGCCTGGGCCATTTGTCTCCTTTTATTGCTGGATGGACTAGATTTCTATTAGCTATGTATTGCAGAAGGTCTAAAAAAACTATGTACCATATAGAAAAATAAAAGAAAGAGAGTTTCTGCATAGGGTTGTATCAGTGATTTTGGACTGAAAAAAAAGATTCACCGAGAACCAAAAATTGACCCTACAGGACGTAGTAACAATATTTTAGATAAAAGAAATGAGAAGACTAAAGAAAGTGTGGCCCTACTTGAAACATGTAGGTGGCGCCTCATCTGAAACCATGTAGTTGTTGCCCCATTTGAAAACTTGCAGTTGCCACCCGACTTAAAATCCAGTTACAGTTCTGCATGAAAACTTATGACCCATTTGAATACTTGCAATTGCAGCCCCACTTACAAACTTGCAGTTGTGACCCGACTTAAAAACTTAAAGTTGCGACCTCACTTAAAAACTTACAGTTATGACCCATTTGAAAACTTGCAGTTGCGGCTACACTTGAAAAGTTGCAGTTGCGTCTCCACTTGAGAACTTGTGACCCGTTTGAAAACTTGCAATTGCGGCTCCGCTTAAAAACTTGCAGTTGTGTCCCACTTAAAATCTTAAAGTTGCGACCTCACTTGAAAACTTGCAGTTATGAAACTTACAGTTAGAGCATCTACAACCGGACCTCTCAAACCCGCCTCATATGCCCGGGCGGGCCGCCCGGTCACTGCCCGGTCACCATTTTTTGACCCAGACGGCCCCCTCAAACTGATCTCAAACGTCTGGGCTGACCGGCACCCCCCCCATATACAGCTCAAATATGGGGCGGATATGGGGGCTTACGGGCACGCCCGCCACGTCGGTCTGACGACAAGGCCCCACAGACTCGGCAGGAAACCCGATGGACCAACGGGCGCCTCGACTGTCGCGGTATGACCGCGGCGTGGCGCCACTCCAGCTCGTCGCCCGAGGCCATAGTCGGGTATTTAAGCCGGTCGGCGCCCCCAGCCCTAGCACACCCGCTTCTTTCCTCCCTCCGCCGCCACTCGAGCCCTAGACATGCCCCCACGCCGCCGCTACTACACGATCCAGCATCGTCTCTTCCTCCTTGAGAAGGTTCGGATCCTTAAGGAAGCGGGGCTACCTCCGGAACCGGAGGAGAATATCGAGCAGGTTGAGGAGGAGGTGATGGGAAGGAAGAAGAGGAGGAGAAGCAGGAGCCGGCGGAGGAGGAGAAGTAGCCGGTGGAGGAGGAGCAGGAGCCGGCAGAGGAGGAAGAGGAGGAGGAGCAGCAGCAGACAGAGGAGGCGTCGCCACTGTATGTGGAGGAGGAGGAGGCGCCGGCAATGGAGGAGGACGTGGGCTTCTGGCCGGAGCAGCACACCATCCTAAACTCCATCCGCTCAGAGTCGGCTACGGAGGTCAGGCGCTGCCGTCGGCAACAGATGGAGGCGGCGCAGGTGGCTCCGGCTCCGGCCATCTCCGACAACGACGAAATTTGAGTAGTATAGAACGTAGTACATAGCTATATATATTCTGCATGCTTTTGTATGGGTTTAGGGGATGAATATAAGAGAGTTGTATGTGGAGAAGGAAATATGAGGAGTGCCCGGTCAGTACCCGCGGAAGCGCCCGGGCGCTTCTGCGGGCTTTTGAGGGGCCGGATTTGCCAAGAACGGTTGTAGATGCTCTTATGAACTATTTGAGAACTTGCAATTGGGACCCACTTGAAAACTTGCAGTGGCGATCCGACTTGAAAACTTGCAGTTATATCATAAAAAGTTGCAATTGCGAACCGACTTGAGAACTTGTTATTGCGACCCAACTTGATTTCAGTTGCAACCCAACTTGAAAACGTGCAGTTCCACCCAACTTGAATACTTGCACTTGCGGCCTCTTTTGGAAACTTACAACGGCGGCCTCTTTTAGAAACTTACAGTTACGGCCTCACGTGAATGAGACCAAAATAAATCTCAGCTAGCCAAGTTTTAGCAATCAAGGTTAACTAAGCAGGCTGAAGGATTGAACGTGTTCCTGTTGTGATTCGTCAATATTTGGCCCATCAAGACCCGGCTACCATTGAGTCACTTTTGTGGGTTGCCTCCGTCTCTCAGAAGGGGCTAATGTGATTTCAACCAATTGTAAGCTAAGACGAGCGGATAAATACTAGGATGATTGGTGTGTTTAACTGATATTAGTACTGACAAAACAACATAAATGTATTTTTCCACCCTTTTTCTCGACGAATTTTGGTGATGCTCATGGAAATGTTCAAATTTTAGGAGTTAAGGTGAGAAAGTATCAGATGGAAACCTACCACTCAATGGAGCACATGGGAAACGCAAACGTAAACCATTGATTTTTTTTTGAGAATCACTTGGGTGGGGGGGGAGGGGGGGGAGGGGGTTCCTCCACCTGAATATATTACTCAAAGTGGTCATTATGCCAGGAGAGTGATCCGGTTTATAAGGGAAACCGGATCGAAAACCTACAGAAATTGACCCTGTTTATAAGGAAAATTGGGACGAAAACTGTACAAGTAACAAGGTTACAAGAAGATGAGAAGAACATGACGTCCAACAAAGGCGAGACCTTGCTGTTAGGGCATATTTCTTCCTTAGTGATTTTGGTGATTAAT
>NW_025240444.1:0-3598 GCF_018294505.1 Triticum aestivum
CTTTTTTTAGTGATTTCGTTCAAGAGGAATGGACGGGAGTGAATCCTGCTACTGAGGCGGAGGCACTTACTCTTCTCCGTCATGGAAACCCTGGACGTAAAAATTTTGTTGCTTGGTTCATGGAGAAAGTAATTTTCCACACTCCCCTATTAAATACCTACTTCAACATTTATTAGTTAACCGAACTAATGCACGCAACAATTTCCATTATACTTGTAGGGAAAAGATCCGAACATATCTATGGATGATGAATTGAGATAGGTTTCCATGGGTTTTGACCCTGCCGTCATGACATGTAAAAAGTATGATGTGAATGGGTATCGCTTCCATACAGAGGAGCACCAAACAGCCGCCCCGATCCCAAAACTATAAATACTGGAGTGTACACCCCCGGTCAAAATTCAGTAGACTACTACGGAAGGGTACAAAATATATACGAGGTTAAATTCCGTCAGGGGCGTGAGACCCTAAGTCTGCATGTGTTCAAATGCCGATGGTTCGATCCGCGGGAGGGGGTAAAACATAGGCCTTCCATTGGTTTGGTCGAAGTTAAACCATCAACCGTCTATGCCGGAGCCGATCTCTTCATTGCGGCTACCCAAGCTACACAAGTATATTATCTGCCTTACCCATGGCAGAAAGTGTATCTAAAGGGTTGGGAAGTTGTGTTCAAGGTGTCGCCACATGGTAAGCTACCAGACCCGAATGAAGACGATTACTACAACATTAACCCCATGACATACGAGGGAGTGTTCTATCAAGAGCAACCTGATGATGATGATGATGATGTGGTTAGAAACGATGACGCTAGACCATTGGGTGATGATGATGTGGACCCAAACGTCGACGATGCACGGAATGATGGTGAGACCATTGTCAATGAAAATGACATACTTATGCTAGAAAAGTTAAACAAAGACGCTGACGACGAGGAAGAGCCTCCACCTCCGTCGGACAACGAAGATGATATGATTGATAGTGATGATGAGACGGACCGAGAAAGAGGTTACAACAGTGATGATTCATATGGGTTCTAGCAGATGTACGTTTCAAGTATTTTTTTCTATAGTTTAGGAATATGCCTTTTTATGCATTTTTATTAATGTGTTTATTGTCATGCCTTTTCCTTCATTTCATTAATTTACTAATTGCTTTTTGGCGGTGACGACCTGGGCTTCGGCGTTCTTGGCGGTGACGACCTCCGTGGTGCTCGACGTCCTGGCGCTTAAGCCTTTGGGTCACATTGTGGCGGTCTTGGTGGTGATGATACTTATATGCTTGTGATGTTTCTTATTGTTGTTTGTGAGATTCTTATATGCTTGGTGGTGATGATACTTATATGTTTATGCTTTGCGATGCTTCTTATGATGTGTGATGATGAATTTGTTGTGTGATGCTGCTGGGCCAGCTGTTATGTGATGCATATATTTGTTGTGTGATGCTGTATATATTCAAATGAATTGAGCTGAAACAAAACAGAAAAAAGAAAAAAAAAACAGACAGAAACTATGCCGACGGCTAGGCCGTCGGCATAGAGCTGCCGTGAGCTCCCAGTGGCTGCCACGTGGCAGGTCCATGCCGACGGCTTAGCCGTCGACATAGTTTCAAACTAAGCCAACGGCTAGGCCGTCGGCATAGGCCTGCTCCAGGAGCTCCCAGTGGCTGCCACGTGGCGGGTCTATGCCGACGGTCTAGCCGTCGGCATAGTTTCAAACTAAGACGATAGCTAGGCTGTCAGCATAGACCTGCCCCAGGGGTGACGCCTGCTCGCCACGTGGCACGTCTATGCCGACGGACTAACTAGCCCTCGGCATAGACGTGCCACGTGGTGAGCAACCGTTGGTCAGCACTTGACGGCGGCCGCCGTTAGGCGATAACGTTGCCGACGGCCAGGGCCGTCGGCATAGATGTACGGACACCGTCGGGATAGGGCCTATGCCGACGGCCTTCCTGGCTACGCCGACGGATATGTTGCCGACGGCCCTATGCCGACGGGGGCCGTCGGCATAGGCCTGTCCCGACGGCCATTCAGGGCTATGCCGACGGCCAGGGCCGTCGGCATAGGGTGCGATTCCGGTAGTGATACCACATGAATAACATCATGTTTAAACGAACTTTAACCTTCCAAATGTACAGTGAATGGAATGATTCCCTCAACATACATGGATTTGAGGATGAACACTTCAGAAGAGTGCAACTTCCAGTTGAACACATCACGTTCGTTCAATAAGTTTATTGACATCAACTGCTAAACTAGGTGAAGCCACACAGTCCATTGTTACTTCCTAAACATATCCATACTTTTATAGCTTTGATGCTTTAATATTACTACATTGGCATGATTTTATGATTGAACTGAAATAATATACTAATAAAGTGTCCAACACTATTTTCTATTTTCAATGTTGTTGGTTTCATAAAAACACATATTCTAAGCTCACGAGGAAAATAAAAGAAAAATATGAGAATTATTTTTGGACCGGAAGAGCACCACAACCAAGGAGCGAAGTCACGGTGGGGCCCAGGAGTCCCACGTGACCTAGGGTTGAAGCACATGGGCAGAATATCCCCTTGTCCCTATCTCTGGCACCTCAGAATTGAATATATCCACAGAATGTGTGTAAATATATCACAATTTACCATCACCATATCAGAGACTATCTCATATGTTATGTTATGTTATGATACTATGTCGAAAGGTAAATTAATCACCATATCATGACCATTGATCCCCGTTGCTCAATGATTATGTGTGAGTAGTCAACCCGCTAAACTATGGATTCATAGAATTAGCAATATGTAATGTCTCCCCCCCCCCCCCAATTCTTTAATATGCTCAAATGAGCTACCTAAAATGAGTGTGATCCATTTGATTTATTATAGTGGTGATTATACTTATGTGATGAGTTGTTACTTTATAATCAGTTTTTTGTGATGCTTATGTTTGATTTACGGATGTATTATCCTCTCGATTGGTTAGTTATTCATTGCTCAGTTTAGAGGGATGATCAGTAGTGTGAGTGGTATGCATTAGTTGGGTTTCTTCTTGCAATTTAACTACCTTGGTGATAGTAAGAGGAGAAGTCTTGTACTATGTTATTGCCACTGAGGATAAAAAGATAATAAATGTTTTGTCTCGGTGATGAGCTAGAAGATTAGGTGAATATGATCGAATGTATGCCATCTTACTCAAATCAATGCTCTTTTTTATTACTTGACACTCGAAGATGCATTATGGATTTTGGTGTTTGAGTTCAGTATTAGTCATACGTGCATGACAGATTTGGTCCATGGATTCATGGACATGATGCCTATATAATATCATCTCGTCACATATGAAATTTTCTATCATCAGTATGTAATATTTTATACACGTATATCTTTATGTCACTCACATGCACCATTGCTTTTGGAAGAGTTCTATTGGCGATCCTATGAACCCTGTTCCATTTTACCTTTCCAACAACTTTATATGCACTTTAATTTTGTTCCATTTATTATTATATACTTAGAAAAATAATTTCAACCACATTATACATTAATTCCTTATTGCAACTAGCAAAGCTAGACCCTCTTTACAATTGTTTGGGGGGGGGGG
>NW_025240445.1:0-1673 GCF_018294505.1 Triticum aestivum
GCACAATGCTCCCCAAGAAGCCACTAGGGCCACCGTAATCTCCTCACGCCCTTGCACAATGCAAGATGCCGTGATTCCACTAAGGGACCCTTGAGGGCGGTCACCGAACCCGTACAAATGGCAACCCTTGGGGGCGGTCACCGAACCCGTACACTTTGGCAACCCTTGGGGGCGGTCACCGGTACCCGTCAAATTGCTCGGGGCGATCTCCACAACCTAATTGGAGACCCCGACGCTTGCCCGGAGCTTTACACCACAATGATTGAGCTCCGAACACCACCAACCGTCTAGGGCGCCCAAGCACCCAAGAGGAACAAGCTCAAGGGTACCAAGCACCCAAGAGTAATAAGCTTCTCAACTTGTAACTTCCACGTATCACCGTGGAGAACTCAAACCGATGCACCAAATGCAATGGCAAGGGCACACGGAGTGCCCAAGTCCTTCTCTCTAAAATCCCACCGAAGCAACTAATGCTAGGGAGGAAAAAGAGAGGAAGAACAAGAAGGAGAACACCAAGAACTCCAAGATCTAGATCCAAGGGGTTCCCCTCACAAAGAGGAGAAAGTGATTGGTGGAAATGTGGATCTAGATCTCCTCTCTCTTTTCCCTCAAAAACTAGCAAGAATCCATGGAGGGATTGAGAGTTAGAAAGCTCGAAGAAGGTCAACAATGGGGGAAGAACACGAGCTCAAGAGATTAGGTTCATTGGGGAAGAAGACCCCCTTATATAGTGGGGGAAGAAATCCAGCCGTTACCCCCACTTCAGCCCCGCAGAGAGCGGTACTACCGCTCGGCCAGCGGTACTACCGCTTGGCCCTATAAGCGGTACTACCGCTCCCCCTCGCGGTACTGCCGCTGGGCCCAGAGCGGTACTACCGCGGTGGCAGGGCGGTACTACCGCAAACGAGCGGTACTACGGCCCCCACTGCCGCGGCTAGTACCGTAGAACCCGACACGAAAAAGACCCCTCGAATCGAGGCGGTACTAGCACGAGACTATAGCGGTACTACGGCTGGGGCCACCAGCGGTACTACCGCTCTGGAGCGGTACTACCGCTTGTAGCACCCAAGCGGTACTACCGCTCCGGCCCGCGGTACTACAGCTAGGAAGCCAAAACTGCCATAACTTCTGCATATGAGCTCCGAATTGAGCAAACTCAAGCTTGTTGGATTGAGAAAGACGAGTAGCATAAAAACAGCGAGGCAGGGGAGGTATGCCAACAAATAGAGGAGTGAAACCTCCAACCGAGAAGAACCGGCATAACCTCCAACATCGAAAACATCATAGAAGATGCGAGTGAACTCCGTTTTCGATGAACTCGAGCTTGTCATCAAGATGACCATAAGCTCCAAAACTCACAAAGAGAAGAACCAAACAAGAACCAATAAAGATGATGCAAGGATGCAATGGTTTGAGCTCTCTATGAACGATACGATCAAGCTACTCATCGAGAGCCCCCCTTGATAGTACGGCAATCGATCCTATAACCCGGTCTCCCAACTACCATCATGAGACCGGTAAAATAGAAAACCTATCAAGAGCAAACCTTTGCCTTGCACATGGTCCACTTGAGCTAGATGATGACGATCTTGACTCCCTCAAGTTGGACCACCTTTCTTGGTTGTGTTGGCTCGATGAAGACTAGTTGATTGCTCCCCCATACTCCACTATGG
>NW_025240445.1:1683-3597 GCF_018294505.1 Triticum aestivum
ATGGCTGGTGGAAAAGCTCTATGGTTATAATGTTTTTGCGAAAAGCCAATTTTTCCCTACTTCAAAGGAATAAATTTTATTTAACTATCATTGTGGTTGTGAAACATTGAGATGGTTGACAGCATCTCAATCCCAATTAAGTATCATCATTAACCCAACAAGATTAATTAAAGTAACATGATGAGATCAACGGGATAATCCAAGAACTAGATACTCAAGATGTCCATAACCGGGGACACGGCTAATCATGATTAGTTTGTACACTCTGCAGAGGTTTGCGCACTTTTCCCCACAAGACTCGATCGGCTCCGCTTGATTCTCGCACTGCATGATGTTTGAGAAACGGATGACCGAGACACAGTCTTTCAGGAACAATCACTCTTTACTCCGGGTGGACCGGTACACCTACTTTCCCCTACATCTGCTAGCCCACCTCTTCAAGAGATCATGTAACCTACTCAACTATGCTAGAGCCCATAATAGCTTGTGGCTGCACACGGAAGTTTCTAGCATGAATAATCTTATGATCCCTTTGAGCCTGGGTGGCGGTCCTTATACAAACAGACAACACTGGATTCTCCAGGTGCCTCAATCCACCCAGATGTGAGTTTTAGTTGCCACCTTAGGTAAACCATTATTAACAATCTCACATCTGTCATGAAGATCTCTCAAAACCAATCCACGTCTACGAGCATAGCATGGCAATATAATAGCAACGTAGAAGTAACTCCCAAGGGTTTGATAAGAAAATAGGTAATAGTTACTACCTCAACTACTTCCCAATACCCACATGTTAAATTAGATCCTAATCATGCAATTGTTTGAGGGTTGAATCTAATGCATAAAAAAATGGGTATAAAAGGGGTATGATCAAAGTGTGAACTTGCCTGCAATGTTGATGAAGATGATTCGCACTCAATACTCTGGATAGATCTACTCGTCACACTCCGGTCAATCTATCGTAAGCAAGCAATGGTAACCACACATAAGCAATCACTCAAAAGATCAAAAAGAACGAGGAAGACACTTCGGAAAACATCAAAACCAAGCAAATAACTCTTGCAACATAAAACAATTTCTAACAGTACCAAAATTATGTGAATTTGGCCTTATCAGAAAGTTTAGGTCAAGAGCTTCGCTTTGCAAAAAGAATCAACTCAAACGGAGTTACGGAACTTAAGTTATGAACAAAAGAAGTTTGAATATGAATTTGAACAAATTTCGAAATTTGAAAATTTCAAAAAGTTGACGTGACAGGTTAACTGGATAGGTGAAAACAAGACGAAACTATAGGCGCTGGTTTCATCTAATTTGCATGAACGAGTAAAAAGTTATGGCTATTTAAAAAATCAGGGCCAAGCTGTTTTGCAGAAAAAAAATAGCTATGGATAAAAAAATTCTAGATCTAACGTATAAATACATAGAACGAATAAATATACCTTTATAAGGTATAGAAAAGATGACTTCGGAGTGTGGAGACAACTTCCAAAAGTCCCGCCGGAGAGGAGAAATATATTTTTAGCTAGTCAAACCAAAATATTGATTTAACCCGCAATGTCTATATTTATAGGTGGAAAAGAGGTTTACGGGTTAAAGACTAGGCAATGTGGGACTAAACGTAGACGAAAAGACAAAAAGCGGAGCGCCTCGCATGGGCCTAAAGGCCTTAGCAGTTCGGCCGGCCGCGCGGCAGTTTTTTTTTTAGCAATTGAAAGAAAGAAAAGAAAGAAAAAAACTATAGAAAAGAAATATGGGGAGGAATATGGCCGGCTGGGACTGGCCTATTTAACAGAAAAAAAAAACAATGGGGCGCCAAAAGCTACTATACTGCGCATGAGGGCGACATATAGTCACAGAGTACGCGCATGTAGTTTTTTTTTAATAAATAGAGACAGGAAAGGAAAAACTGAATAA
>NW_025240446.1:0-3597 GCF_018294505.1 Triticum aestivum
ACCCGGGCTCGAATCCATCGAAGATCAAGTCTCTGCGGATGTCAACAGTATAGTTTAAGTTTCCAAACCTGACCTGACGGCCAGGGGCGTAGCTCTCGATCTGCTCCAGATGGCCGAGCGAGTTGGCCCGCAGTGCGAAGCCGCCGAATACGAAGATCTGTCTGGGGGAAAAAACATCACCCTGGATCGCATCGTTACCGATGATCGAAGGAGCCATCAAGCCTTATGGTGACGGCACAGTGGAACTCTCAATGAAAGCACCAATGTCGGTGTCAAAACCGGCGGATCTCGGGTAGGGGTCCCGAACTGTGCGTCTAAGGCGGATGGTAACAGGAGGCGGGGGACACAATGTTTACCCAGGTTCGGGCCCTCTCGATGGAGGTAATACCCTACTTCCTGCTTGATTGATCTTGATGATATGAGTATTACAAGAGTTGATCTACCACGAGATCATAGAGGCTAAACACTAGAAGCTAGCCTATGATTATGATTGTTGTTCTTGTCCTACGGAGTAAACCCTCCGGTTTATATAGACCCCGGAGGGGGCTAGGGTTACACAGCGTCGGTTACAAGGGAGGAGATCTACATATCCGTATTGTCAAGCTTGCCTTCCACGCCAAGGAGAGTCCCATCCGGACACGGGACGAAGTCTTCAATCTTGTATCTTCATAGTCGAATAGTCCGGCTAAAGTATATAATCCGGCTGTCCGAGGACCCCCTAATCCAGGACTCCCTCAGTTACAATCGGCCCGTTTGCAGCCCGTTACTCCGTTGGGCCGTTTTCATAACATCATCAAATACGGTCGACTAACGACGGCCTGTTATTGTCGGCCCATGAACGGACGATTCCAAATCTAGCCCGTTTACGGCCCATGACGCGGTCTATTACTGGCCCATGTTTGGCCTATCGATCATACGGCCCGTAGAAGGCCCATTGATGCTACGACCCGTAGAAGGCCCATTGTTTCTAAGGCCCATAGAAGGCCCATTGTTTCTACGGCCCTTAGAAGGCCCATTGTTTCTACGGCCCGTAGGAGGCCCATGGTAACTACAGTAAATATGTAGCCCATGGTTATTGTGGCCTAGTTTTCAAAAATAGGTTATTGCGGCCACTAGCAAACCGTGGAAAAAGAACTGCACTGACTACAACCAAACAAATAAACAAGACAACAAGGAAATAAATAAGCAAGCAACTTACCCTAGGCTATCACGGCTATTACACATATTACATCTACTGGGCATCAAAGTCCACCACAAGTGCAAATATAGGGAACAAAGCAGCATATCATATACACTGGTTGTCAAAGTTGGCGACCAGTGCAAATAAACGCCGCAGCAAAACAAGTCCAGAACTGAAACCACTTCAGAAGAACTCAAGAAACAATATCCTGGGTACCCATAATGCTGGCAAGATGCTTAGCAAGCTTATTAACTTTCTCTTTGTTTGGCGCTTAAATCTTCCAGCACTTGCTGTTGCACCAGAAAGTATGCATCTGAATTCTGTAGGGACTTCCTCAGTCCTTCGGCTTCCTGTCGCATAACATCTGATCGATGTCTTTCAACTTGAAGTTGAGACTCAAGAAGCCGAACTGATTCAGGCAGTGAGTTGGAAGAGCTGGTGCTAGCAGTAGTAGTCAGTAACTCGAACACTACATCAAGACAGGACTTTGGGGTTGTCTCAGTGTCTTCAATATAGTTTTTATCAGCTTTCTTGGAGACCAACAGGGATGTCTCACTATCTTGAACCTTATCTGCATTACTTCCTTTACCATTGCATAACGGGGTACTCTTCTCCAATATTTTATCCGCGTTCTAAAAGAGAAACAAACAAACACATGACAGGTTTATAATGTAGCATATGAAACTCATTTTGGTAAACCAGTTCAGTAGTAAGGTGGATAGGATAACAGCATGAAACAAACATATATCTATGTAGTATGGTCACTGTATGGTCTATATCATTCTAGTTTATGTTGCCAAATCAAGATAGATACAGTTTGAATCATATCTATTTTAGACAAAGCAGCATAGACAGAATATAAGTGTGGGAAACTACCCAGCAATAACAACACTTGTAATGTGCATGGCATGAGAAGATAACTGTTTATTCAATTGAACCTAAAATCAACATAGAGCAAGTTACAAAAGCAAACACATTAAAGAAACAGGTTTAAAACATACCTGTTGCACCATTGGAGTTTCAATTGCATCCTTCAATTTGAAATTAGTTGGTATGAGTAAATACAGTGATGCAAGAGCAAAGTAGTATGAACCATAGCTACGGAACATGACCTGAGAACAATTCTTCTTCTGCTTTAAGCGTTGACTTGGGGTTCGGAGTGGTGGTCCTCATGCTTTGGGCACTGCAGTTGCCTTACTAACTGCTCGTGTTTGGGTGCTCTGTGGTGGAGATGGTGTTGTGCCAACTGGAACTGGGTTACTATCTGTTGGGGTTGGGGTTACAAGGGGTGTAGCTAGTTCTCTGTCCAGCTGGGTAGGGGTACAATCTGTGTGAGTCTGAGTTATGTGTGGTGGGGCTGGTTCTTGGGCAAGTACAACCGTGGTTCTATCTTCATCGACGTGTAGCACAATCTTTTCGGAAGACCGTGTTTTTACTCCCACAGATACTGTCATCACCCCCTCCAATTGAAATGGTTGATAAACAAGAAAAGTAATTGAATGTACAGACATTGTAAGATAGACATGTGCAATGGATAGTAGGGAAGAAAACAGGGCATGAAATAATTCACATTTATGTTGTCTAACCAAACAGAATAGCAGGACATAATTTCACATATATGATGGCTAATTAAACAGGATAGCATGACACAATTTCAAATGTATGATGGCTAACTAAACAGGATAGAATGATATAATTCAAAATATGATGACTATGTAAACAGGATGAGATGATATAACTATATTATGTCTTAAGAAAATGGGTTGGCATGCCATAATTCAGATACATGCTGTCTATGTAAACATCTTGGCATGATATAATTCAAATATATGATTTATATACTAAGCAGGTGAGCAGAGGGCAATCGCATATATGATGTGTCAACTAAGGAGATGGCATTCAATATTGTGCATATGATGTAAAAACTAAGCATTGCAATACAACATATGCATGATATGAGTAATAAAACCCTGGCAAGTTTGAGCATACACCTCAGAGGGATAATAGGACTTGTCATCTGCCTCTGAATCCTCCTCTGAAGAGCTATATGTAACCAGAAAGATATCTGCTTCAGCAGGTAGCATTGTCTGCTCTGAAGACCTTGTTTTCACTCCAGATTTCTCCATGACCAATTGAAATGGCTGATGCACAGGAAGAGCAGTTGAATATACAAACATTGTCGACAAATGCAATGAGAAATACAAAAAAAGGACGGCATGATATAATTCACATATATGACGCTTCGCTAAACAGCATGGCATTGCATAATTCACATATATAATGCCTTGCAACAAGATAGCATTGCATAATTCACATATATAATGTCTTGCAACAAGATGGCATCGCATAATTCACATATATGGTAATTAGACACTAAACAGGTGGCACTCACACAAAGCATGTCTAAATTAAGCAAA
>NW_025240447.1:0-3597 GCF_018294505.1 Triticum aestivum
ATTCCCATTTCTTGCATGGGACCTAAGCATGCACCCAAGGACACAGATTTGATTTTTCAACCAATTTATATGCACTAGAGCATGTGCATGTAGTACAAATTTGAATTGTTCACCTGAAATGCATTGAAAACTCAGTTTTTGCATAAAAATGTGCAAACGAACCCTGAAGAATCACAAAAAATCACACAACACTCCAGTAGTTCTATGTTGACACGAGAAAAAAATTGAAAGCAATAAGAGGCAATGGATATCGTTTCGTCCACAACGGTGGACGTTCCCTACCGAAAACTATCATGCTTGTTGTGATAAGCTCCGGTTTGTGAGAAGCATATACCCAAACCTGCCCCAAATGGGACAAAATTTGTACCACGGCATGTTGATGCCGGTCCATAATAGCATGCCAAGTTTCATGAATTTCAGACGACTTTTGGATTTAGTAGAATTAAAAACCAGGCATCTCAATGTTTTGCCGGCAATCAACGGTGACCCGGTGTTTGAAATTCATTCCCATTTCTTGCATGGGACCTAAGCATGCACCCAAGGACACGGATTTTATTTTTTAACCAATTTATAGGCACGGGAGCATGTGCATGTAGTTCAAATTTGAATTATGCACATAAACTGCATTGAAGACTCAGTAAATGCATAAAAATGTCCAAACGAACCCTGAAAAATCACACAACACTCCTGTTTTTCTATGTTGACAGGAGAAAATAATTTGAAAGCAATAAGAGGCAATGGATATTGTTTCGTCCACAAAGGTGGGATGTCCCTACCGAAAATCATCATGCTTGTTGTGAGAAGCTCCGGTTTGTGAGAAGCATATACCCAAACCTGCCCCAAATGGGACAAAATTTGTACCACGGCAATGTGATGCCGCTGCATGATAGCATGCCAAGTTTCATGAATTTCGGACGAGTTTTGGATTTACTAGAATTTAAAAACCAGGCATCTCAATGTTTTGCCGGCAATCAACGATGCCCCGGTGTTTGAAATTCTTTCCCATTTCTTGCATGGGACCGAAGCATGCACCCAAGGACACAGATTTGATTTTTCAACCAATTTATATGCACTAGAGCATGTGCATGTAGTTCAAATTTGAATTGTTCCAATGAAATGCATTGAAAACTCAGTTAATGCATAAAAATGTGCAAGCGAACCCCAAAAAATCACAAAAAATCACACAACACTCCTGTTGTTCTATGTTGACACGAGAAAAAATTGAAAGCAATAAGACGTAATGGATATCATTTCGTCCACAACGGTTGATGTTCCCTACCGAAAACCATCATGCTTGTTGTGAGAAGCTCAGGTTTGTGATAAGCATATACCCAAACCTACCCCAAATGGAACAAAATTTGTACCACGGCATGTTGATGCCGCTCCATGATTGCATGCCAAGTTTCATGAATTTCAGACGAGTTTCGGATTTACTAGAATTTAAAAACCAGGCATCTCAATATTTTTTCCGGCAATCAACGGTGACCCCGTGTTTGAATTTCTTTCCCATTTCTTGCATGGGACCTAAGCATGCACCCAAGGACACAGATTTTATTTTTCAACCAATTTATAGGCACTGGAGCATGTGCATGTAGTTCAAATTTTAATTATGCACATAAAATAAATTGAAAGCTCAGTTAATGCATAAAAATGTCCAAACGAACCCCGAAAAATCACAAATAATCACACAACACTCCTGTTGTTCTATGTTGACACGAGAAAATAATTTGAAAGCAATAAGAGGCAATGGATATTGTTTCGTCCACAAAGGTGGGACGTTCCCTACCGAAAACCATCATGCTTGTTGTGAGAAGCATATACCCAAACCTGCCCCAAATGGGACAAAATTTGTACCACTGCATGTTGATGCCGCTCCATGATAGCATGCCAAGTTTCATGAATTTCAGACGAGTTTTGGATTTACTAGAATTTAAAAACCAGGCATCTCAATGTTTTGCCGGCAATCAACGGTGACCCGGTGTTTGAAATTCATTCCCATTTCTTGCATGGGACCTAAGCATGCACCCAAGGACACAGATTTGATTTTTCAACCAATTTATAGGCACGGGAGCATGTGCATGTAGTTCAAATTTGAATTATGCACATAAACTGCATTGAAGACTCAGTTAATGCATAAAAATGTCCAAACGAACCATGAAAAATCACACAACACTCCTGTTGTTCTATGTTGACAGGAGAAAATAATTTGAAAGCAATAAGAGGCAATGGATATCATTTCGTCCACAACGGTGGATGTTCCCTACCGAAAACCATCATGCTTGTTGTGAGAAGCTCCGGTTTGTGAGAAGCATATACCCAAACCTGCCCCAAATGGGACAAAATTTGTACCACGGCAATGTGATGCCGCTGCATGATAGCATGCCAAGTTTCATGAATTTCAGACGAGTTTTGGATTTACTAGAATTTAAAAACCAGGCATCTCAATGTTTTGGCGGCAATCAACGGTGCCCCGGTGTTTGAAATTCATTCCCATTTCTTGCATGGGACCTAAGCATGCACCCAAGGACACAGATTTTATTTTTCAACCAATTTATAGGCACTGGAGCATGTGCATGTAGTTCAAATTTTACTTATGCACATAAAATAAATTGAAAGCTCAGTTAATGCATAAAAATGTCTAAACGAACCCTGAAAAATCACAAAAAATCACACAACACTCCTGTTGTTCTATGTTGACACGAGAAAATAATTTGAAAGCAATAAGAGGCAATGGATATTGTTTCGTCCACAAAGGTGGGACGTTCCCTACCGAAAACCAGCATGCTTGTTGTGAGAAGCTCCGGTTTTTGAGAAGCATATACCCAAACCTGCCCCAAATGGGACAAAATTGGTACCACGGCATGTTGATGCCGCTCCATGATTGCATGCCAAGTTTCATGAATTTCAGACGAGTTTTGGATTTACTAGAATTTAAAAACCAGGCATCTCAATGTTTTGCCGGCAATCAACGGTGCCCCGGTGTTTGAAATTCATTCCCATTTCTTGCATTGGACCTAAGCATGCACCCAATGACACAGATTTGATTTTCAACCAATTTATAGGCACTGGAGCATGTGCATGTAGTTCAAATTTGAGTTATGCACATAAAATGCATTAAAAACTCAGTTAATGCATAAAAATGTCCAAACGAACCCCGAAAAATCACAAAAAATCACACAACACTCCTGTTGTTCTACGTTGACACGAGAAAATAATTTGAAAGCAATAAGAGGCAATGGATATTGTTTCATCCACAAAGGTGGGACGTTCCCTACCGAAAACCATCATGCTTGTTGTGAGAAGCTCCGGTTTGTGAGAAGCATATACCCAAACCTGCCCCAAATGGGACAAAATTTGTACCACGGCATGTTGATGCCGCTCCATGATAGCATGCCAGGTTTCATGAATTTCGGACGAATTTTGGATTTACAAGAAATTAAAAACCAGGCATCTCAATGTTTTGCCGGCAATCAACGGTGACCCGGTGTTTGAAATTCATTCCCATTTCTTGCATGGGACCTAAGCATGCACCCAAGGACACAGATTTGATTTTTCAACCAATTTATAGGCACGGGAGCATGTGCATGTAGTTCAAAT
>NW_025240448.1:0-3596 GCF_018294505.1 Triticum aestivum
CTCGTTAGGTCACGGGCGCCGTCTAACGGCGCGCGTCACGGGCGCCGTATCCCCCTGGCCACGTGGCGCTTGACAGCAGGCCCAACCGGTCAGTTTTCCACACAACCATGCCAAACCGTGCGATCAGCGTTATTTGAAAACTGTCAGTGCAAACGTGGTGGTTTTTTGAAAAAAAAATGAAAGCCGGTGGTCATCTGTTTTAGAGTCCCCTAATGTTGTGGTTTTTTGCAATTTACTCTTCTCATGACATAGAAGCCATTGTACTTGGCCTGCTGCTTCAATACCGACGCGGTATGGGCTCCAATCCTCAAAGGAGACGTAGTTGACTATCATAACTGATAAATCTTGTACTCCCTTTATTTTAAAATATAGTGCGCCCGCGCTTTCAAAGGTCCAACTTTGACAATAAATTTAACTAACGAGACCGACTGCTGTGGGAGAAAAGATTATACTCCCTCCATTCCTAAATACAAGTCTTTGGAGAGATTCCACTATGAACCACATACGGAGCAAAACGAGTGAATCTATACTCTAAAATGCATCTAGATACATCCGTATATGGTCCATAGTGAAATCTCTATAAAGACTTATATTTAGGAACGGAGGGAGTATAATAAAAAACTTCTTTTGAATACGATTTCACTTGTATAACTTTTGCTCCCGCCGTAGTTGGCCCCATTGGTTAAATTTATGGTCAAAGTTGAACCACAGGAATAGAGGTAGCACGGAGGGAGTATAAGTAGATCCATAGGGCCAGCCGCATTTAAACTCTCAGTCTAAAAAAAGCTTTAACCTCTATTAAAATTGGCAGGTTTATTGTATGAACTTCCCGTCACAACTTTCAACTTAAGAGGTAAAAGCACTCCGACCACGGATTAAGCAGAAAAATAGTGACCAACATTGCATCATCCTGAATTGCAAAATAACAGCTCATGAAAAAAAGACTGAGCGGTAATATTATATTAAAGTAAATTTTATGTACTAAAAGGATGGATATACAATGGCGCCAATGAGGACTACTTTTGAATATAGTGATGAAAGATTTTCGAAGGATAAGTACATCGGACACGCCAACCAATTGGATAGAAGTCTGTGGTATATTTGGATTACTTGTCGTACATGCTCATAGCATCTTTATGCTATGTATAAGACTTGAAATGTAATCATTTCCTACCAGACCATCTTGATGAATGCTGCGTCGCGCTGCATGGGCCATGACTATCCCTGGATGAAGCACTTTTATCCAATGCAGCAGGTATTTTTACATTACTGAACGATGGTGCCTGGACTGGGAAATTTTGGTCCCTCAGAGCGTTGATAGTGATCGTCCTCCAGCCGCAAGAACATAGTAGGGAAGAATTCATTCCCAAAAAGCACCTGTCACCCACTCCGGTGGCTCTCTCTCCCTCGACGACGGTGATTGTCCCGTGCAACACCCGAAACACAGGAACATGTATGGCACTCCATCATCCAAAAAGCAAGGATTTTCCCAGCCGATTTGGATCCAGTATGTCCGGGGTCGGGGGCATCCTAATTGTTCTTCACAATTGGTTGCAGCTGGTTGTTCGGGACAGTTCATTTACAATCAGGGGCAATACTAATTGCATGTCTAATCTAAGTATATATTTCTATACTACAAGTTTAAGTTACAAATTTGTTGGCTCTCACGTTTTAGAATGAACGTGTTTCAAGACAAATGTTGTATAAGACCAAAAGAATCTTTATTAATAAATCCTCCAAAAGGAATCAGCAATACACAAAGCCTGAATACACCCAACATACACATAACTACTTGACCATACACACAGATAGTTGCTAGTAATAATTACTTGAATATACATAAAATACACATGTGCCTGCGACTACAGAGATGCACTCAAGCCATGAGGCCGGCAATGGCAAGCAAAACGGCAAGGCCGAACCCCGTGGCCTCCACATTGGTGGCAGCGGAGACAGGTGTCGGTGGGGGAGCGTTGCTTGCACTTGGGCCGCTGGCCGGGGCGGGTGACATAGAGGAGGAGCCTGACATGACATCGATCTTAACCTTCATGCCGCCCGCGCAATGACCAGGGAAACCACAGATGAAGTAGCGGGTGCCGGTGGCTGTGAGGGTGACAACATCATTCCCGGAGTTGAAGGTGGTGACGGGATTGGCAGTGCTGCAAGAATCGTAGTCTGCCTTGCTGACTTCAAGGACATCGTGTGCCTGAGGGGAGTACTTGAAGACGATCTGATCGCTGGTTTGGAAGTTCCTAGAGGACGCCCAAGTGTCGTATTTGGTGCTGAGGTCCCATGCGCCGCCCGGCTCGCCCACGTTGTAGATTGCCGCTGACGCGGTGCTCAGGACGGCCATCGCTGCCACGGCGAGAAGAATGGTTCTCCTGGCAGCCATTGCGGTTGGAACTGGAAAGAGAGCTAGCAGAGGAGATTATAACTTGTAAGGCAGGTGTGTATCGATCCTTGAGCGGAGAATGTGTTTACTTCCCTAGGAGGCAGTGTCCGGTCCTATATATAGAACAATACAGGCTACACCTGGTGTGATGGAGAAACATGTGCGGTTGGTGGGAGCGTAGAATGAAGTTTGTGTACCTGGATTTTGGAATTTGAATATTGTGTGTAGGTGGGAACACAAGCAGCTGGTACGTACCTGTTCAAAATAGACTGAGGATGTGAAGACCGGGCTGTGCTGTTGGCGTGCTGACCATTTCACGCGTTCCTTTCCTTTTTCTTCAGTATCGACGTGGTCTACAAGAACATGAGGTAGACTATCACGATCCACATAGCTTCTTTTTTTAGGGGATCCACATTGTCCAAAGCATTACTTTGACAAAGCTTTTTTTTATTAGTAGATTTGACATATTAAATAGACCCTAAATTTTTGTTGTTGGAATGATTTAATTAGAGTGAATTCCATTTTTTACCTTGTAGTTGTACATTTGTGACACATATTACCCTATTTAGCGGAACTTTTATCGAAATGTCAGATTTTGGAGACTTTTAACACGGTTTTACCCCAGTTTTACATTTTGTTTGTTTATGGTCGATAGGATCGGCATGTTGCGTCATTCATTCGTAAAAAAAACTGTAAGGATCGGAGGGCATCATTGGCGATCTTGTCCAAGCTTCTCTTGTCTATCTGTTCCACTCCTTGTGGCCGTCCACATGTTTTTGGATACAGGGCGTCACCTCACACCTTACCTGATGGACACGCATCAAAAAACAAGGGTCCAAAGATTTCAAAAGGGGTATTCTAGACGAATTTTCACTCGAAGGGGTAATTAGTGTCACAAATGTATAAATATGGGGTAAAAAATGGAATTCACTCATTTAATTACAACTTACACCTGCAAAAAGAAAAATTACAAGTACAAATGATACAGTTGGTCACTATAATGTTATCCTATATACCTAAGTTAATAGAGCTAAACTAGCAATTAGTACTACTCTATTAATAGAAAATTGGGGGTTCTACTCTCTGCACAGGTGCATGGTACGGGTGGCCTGTTGCGTGCCATGATTTGGATCGCAAACACTACACACTAGTGTAGAATCTTGAATTTCTCAAAAAAAAAGTGCAAGAAAAAAGCACAGTGATC
>NW_025240449.1:0-3596 GCF_018294505.1 Triticum aestivum
ATATATATATATATATATATATATATATCTTTGATGCACTATATAACTATTTCAAGGGGAATAGATTCGAATAGAAGTCATGAGGAGAGAGAAAGTGGTCGCTTATCTTGGACAGTTTAAGAGAAGTAAAAGTTGAATATGCAAAGTATTGATGTAAAAGTCCTCCTGTCATCTCCTGCTTTGAACCTATTTGATTATAATTCTAATTCAACCCTCCCTTTCCAACAGAAGAACTCTGTCAGTATCATATGCAGAAAAAAATAATCAGTTTTTATGATAGACCGATCGAGCTAATTGCCTACTACTCTCGAAAGAGGCTCACGCCCCGCTTTATAGAAAAAACAAAACCAAAGTACACGGCCAAACAACACAAGGTAGTGGGGTGGCCCCTTACAAAGCAGATCCTGAGATAACTAGACAACATAAAGGCACGTGACTACATTGCTGAAAAATAACACAGGTAGGCCAGCATACAACACCACAACACCCTAGGAGACCGAAGCTCCACGAGCTGCTGAGTATGAGACGGACGAGGGTCTTCACCCGCAATCGTGACAGGGAGAGCAGAACCACAACGTCGTCCTCAAGAGGAGAGTGGCACCCGCGGGCATCACCACCGTCGGCGCCAAAGCAATGAACTTTCACCCGACAGCTTACTAGTGACACCACGCGTCACAAAGGACCACCGCGACAGGCACAAGCTCCAGATCCAGTTCTGAACGACGACACTACCAAAGCAGAGCGCTAGCCCGAACCACGCGCCGCTACACCCCTTGCCACCCACACGATCAAAAGGTGTACTTGGGAATTCAGCGTTGGATGTCGATGGCTCGACCTCAACCTACATGAGGACCAGTGGCACTAGACGCGTCAAACGTGGTTAATGAGCCATTCTTAGTACAGTTCTCTCCTGAATATGGATGACGGGCGAAAAATGTTCCAAGAGTTGAGGACAACATAGCTGTTATACTAGACTTACAGGTTGTTTTGTCAGGGACTGGCGTGTTCCCTTTCCCACTAATTTCCCTCCCATTGATCTTCATTGTCCCCCTCTCTCCATAAGGATATATAGCTACCGAATGAAGGATGTCCAACACAGGAGTCTACTTTTTTGTGAGGGAAAACTCTTGTGAGTTTTATACATTAACTGCCATGTTCATAGGACAGCTTACATATCAATCAAGCCGAACATGGCTGCCAACACTAAGTTCTAGAGCATACTTGGCTAATTTATCTGAATCCTGATTACCTCTCTCTTCCTGTTTTTTCATGCACAAAGCTGACTCTAAACAGGACCCATTTGCCAACGTTAATTTGTACGTATTCGGGTCTGTCTAGGGCATATCTAGATGTGCCTTAGTTATTGCACATCTAAATGACTCAATCAAATATGAAAAGAAAAAAAGGAAAGAAAAAAATACATGCATGAGTCTCCAAGTAAAATCAACGATATATGACTTAGAGGTGCAATACTTAGGGCACATGCCGATGTGCTTTAGCAAAACCGTATTCTTAACACTAAGTAGCATGCAATCAAGCGAGCGGTGCCTTCCATTGGTTCTTTGAAATTCCTTGTTATACTTTTTAAACATTTATGCACGTAGTTTATTAATTCCTTTTTATTTTTTAAATATTTATGTGTTTTTTTAAATTCATTAACATTTCTTAAAATCTGAGTTTTTTTAAGAAAAAACCGAACAAAATTTTTGTAATACATGCACATTTTTTTATCTTCAGAGCATCTCTTTAAATCCTTGCACATTTTTCAAATGTACAGATATCTTAAAAATTCTTGAACATTACCTGGTTTAGCATCCATAACAATCCATCAAACCGAATATTTCTTGACAACCATAAATTAAAATGGACGGATTCAAAGATTCTATGCATGGATGTATCATGTACCTTACTGATAAGTCAAGGTTTCTTCACGACCTGGTCATCAGATGCCACCGATCGATGTGCGCCGCCGACGTTCAGGACCAGGTGAAGTACATGATCACTCGTAGTATGATTCAAGGAACGTGTCTGCGCGTACATACAGACAGTATATCTCTGGATTGGCCCTCAAGCCATGGCTGTGGACACCGCAAATATGCCGTCCCCACAACCATATTTGTCTGGCAGAAGGCGCATGCGACGTTCTCTACGGCGGCACTGACGCCTCCGACACAATGGGTAATCATTCAACAGTCACACAACTACATATATCTTGTGTGTGCATGCCCGCTTCGTCTTGTTCTTCTGTCTATTAAACCTTGCGATGTATATTATATATTGCAGGCAGCGAGTGCGCGTATGGCAACCTCTTCTCTCAAGGATACAGGACACGCACAGCGGCTTTGAGCACCATGCTATTCAACGACTGCGCCGCGTGCGGGGAGTGCTACAAGATCGAATGTGATCGCAAGCGCGCGGACCCGTTGTTTTGTAAGCCCGGCATGACGGTGACCGTGACGGCCACTAACATCTGCCCACCGAACGACGCCCTCCACAATGATAATGCAGGCTGGTGCAACACGCCAAGGCCGCACTTCGACATGGCCCAGCCGGCCTCGGAGAAAATCGGTGTTAAAGGTGGCATCATCCCCGTAATGTACCAGAGGTATATATGCGCCTCTTATAAGTTCATAAACTAGTCCAGTGTCACGGGAGCCACATAAAATGAACTCTTGCTATGCCACTGCCATAAACATGCAGGGTTCCGTGCGTGAAGCGGGGCGGCGTGAGGTATAAAATCAATGGTCATGATTACTTCAATCTTGTGCTTGTGAGCAATGTTGCTGCAGCAGGCTCGATCAAGTCCATGGATGTCAAAGAGCAATGGTTCTGAAGACTGGATTCCTATGGCACGAAATTGGGGTGCTAACTCGCACTCGTTGGCGAATCTTAGCGGAAAGATGCTCTCCTTCAGACTAACCAACACTGATGGACACACGCTTGTGTGGAACGACATTGTGCCAAAGGGGTGGACCTTTGGGCAATCACTTGTTAGCAAATTGCATTTCTAGCAAGCAATGTCTGCCGACCAATTAATTTACCACGACAAGTGATTGATTTGTAATAATTAGTTGCATAAAGTGCAAGTTATGGTGCTTAATGTGTGTGTGCTGCTTGTAGCACTGATCTAATTTTACAATTCAGTTTGTTCATATTCACCGTGCAATTCATATGGTGTATAAAAGATCCAGTTCATTCCATCGATTGAGTATTCAACAAATTCACCTATATAATGCAGTCTCTAAATAGATTATGTCAGTCTGTTGCAATTTATGGTAATGCGTTACCATACAAGCATAGAAAAATATCCATGTAGAAAACTGAAATTATGTATTCCTTTTGAACATGTATAGTTTTACTACAACTATTTCAAGAGGAAGGGATTTGAACAGAAGTGGTCGGGAGAAAGAAAGTGGTCACTTGTCTTTGATAGTTTAAAAGAAGTAACATTTGAATATGCAAAGTACATAGAGATTTACAATTCCTTCGGCCAGGTCATTTTTTATCCTATTTTCCTTTAATCTTAGTTTGGCCCTCCTCTTCGAAGAGAAGAACTTTGTAAGTATCAGTTCTTATTCATATGCAAAAAAAAAAAA
>NW_025240450.1:0-3595 GCF_018294505.1 Triticum aestivum
TCTTATGATGTTTCTCCCCCTCTACTCTCTTGTGATGAATTGAGTTTCCCCTTTGAAGTTATCTTATTGGATTGAGTCTTTATGAGAACACTTGATGTATGTCTTGCCGTGATTATCTGTGGTGACAATGGGATATCATGTGCCACTTGATGTATGTTTTGGTGATCAACTTGCGGGTTTCGTGACATTGGGAACCTATGCATAGGGGTTGGCACACGTTCTTGACTCTCCGGTAGTAGCTTTGGGGCACTCTTTGAAGTACTTTTATGTTGGTTGGATGAATCTGAGATTGTGTGATGCATATTGTATAATCATGCCCACGGAGACTTGAGGTGACAATGGAGTATCTAGGTGACATTAGGGTTTTGGTTGATTTGTGTCTTAAGGTGTTATTCTAGTACGAACTCTTTTATAGATCGATCCGAAAGAATAACTTTGAGGTGGTTTCGTACACTACCATAATCTCTACGTTTGTTCTCCGCTATTAGTGGCTTTGGAGTGACTCTTTGTTGCATGTTGAGGGCTTGTTATATGATCTATCTATGTTATTATTGTTGAGAGAACTTGCACTAGTGAAAGTATGAACCCTAGGCCTTGTTTCCTACCATTGCAATACCGTTTACGCTCACTTTTATCGCTTGCTACCTTGCTGTTTTTATATTTTCAGATTACAAAAACCTTTATCTGCTATCTATTTTGCACTTGTATCTTCATCTCTTCGCCGAACTAGTGCACCTATACAATTTACCATTGTATTGGGTGTGTTGGGTACACAAGAGACTCTTTGTTATTTGGTTGCAGGGTTGTTTGAGAGAGACCGTCTTCATCCTACGCCTCCTACGGATTGATAAACCTTAGGTCATCCACTTGAGGGAAATTTGCTACTGTCCTACAAACCTGTGCACTTGCAGGCTCAACAACGTCTACAAGAAGAAGGTTGTTTAGTAGACATCAAGCTCTTTTCTGGCGCCGTTGCCGGGGAGGTTAGTGCTTGAAGGTATATCTTTAGATCTTGCAATCAAATCTTTTTGTTTCTTGTTTTAGCACTAGTTTAGTTTATAAAAGAAAACTACAATAAAATGGAGTTGAGTTTGTCTCATACGCTTCACCTTTTTAATATCTTTTGTGAGTATGATGGAAAGGATAATTGTGCTCAAGTGCTAGAAGAAGAAATCTCTAAAATGTTTGGCATAAAATATGTGAATGATGAGCATGATTGCAATGTTGTTAGTATGAATTCCCTGAATACCCATGATGCTAATGATATGCAATGCCACAAGCTTGGGGAAGCTATGTTTGATGGAGATGATATTTTTTGTCCCCCAAGCTTTGATGAGCAAATTTACTATGATGAAAGCATGCCTCCTATCTATGATGATTATTGTCATGACACGTATGCTTTAAAGAATAATGATAACCATGAAACGTGTCATCTTGATCTTAATTTTCAATCACATGATAGTTATTTTGTTGATTTTTCTCCCACTACTATTCATGAGAAGAAATTTGCTTATGTTGAGAGTAGTAAATTTTCTATGCTTGTAGATCATGAAAAGAATGCTTTAGGTGCTAGTTATATTGTTTAATTCATTCATTATGCTACTGAAAATTATTATGAGAGAGGAACATATGCTTGTAGGAATTGCAATAATGTCAAGTTTCCTCTCTATGTGCTTAAAATCTTGAAGCTATGCTTGTTTTACCTTCCTACGCTAGTTGATTATTGTTCCCATAAGTTGTTTGCTCACAAAATCCCTATGCATAGGAAGTGGGTTAGACTTAAATGCGCTAGTCATATGCTTCATGATGCTTCCGTTATGTTTCAATTCTTATCTTTTATGTGAGCATCATTGTCATCATCATGCCTAGCTAGAAAGGCATTAAAGAAAAGCGCTTGTTGGGAGACAACCCAATATTTACACTTACTGTTTTTGTGTGTCCACATGATTATGCTACTGTAGTAATCATGTTTTATAGCTTTTGTTTCAATAAAGTGCCAAGTAGAACCTTTGGGAAGACTTGGGTGAAGTTTATGTGATCTTGCTGTGAAAAACAGAAACTTTGGCGCTCACGAGATTAGCTTCCATTGTTTATTGGAGAGTGCTTTTAGGTTGACCCTTTTTGCAGATGATTAATAGACAAATTTCTCAGGTCCAGCAATTTATTTCATAATTTTTGGGGTTCCAGAAGTACACGTTTGGCACAGATTACTACAGACTGTTCTGTTTTTCAGAGATTCTGTTTTCCATGTGTTGTTTGCTTATTTTGATGAATCTATGAGTAGTATCGGAGGGTATGAACCATGGACAAGTTGAAGTACAGTAGATATTATACCAATATGAATTTAGAATGAGTTCATTACAGTACCTAAGTGGTGGTTTTATTTCCTTATACTAACGGAGCTTACGAGTTTTGTTTTGAGTATTGTGTGGTTGAAGTTTTTAAGTTTTGGGTAAGGATTCGATGGATTATGGAATAAGGAGTGGCAAGAGCCTAAGATTGGGTATGCCCAAGGCCCCCCCAAGGTAATATTCAAGGACAACCAAGCAACTAAGCTTGGGGATGCCCCGGATGGCATCCCCTCTTTCGTCTTCGTTCATCGGTAACTTTACTTGGAGCTATATTTTTATTCACCACATGATATGTGTTTTTCTTGGAGCGTCATTTTCTTTTGTTAGTGTTTGTTAGTTAGAATAGTGTTTTTCTTCTTTAGGTTCAATAAAAAGGTCAAGGATAGCCTTTGCCATGCTTATTTTGCTAGTTTGCATGTTGCTGTTTGAAAACAGAAAGTTTACCGCTGTTGCAAAAATTCCCTAGAAAAGTCAGAGCATGGTCTAACATTGAATCTTTTTTCATATTGAGCTCAGATAAATTTATTACAGTGGTAATTTTAGTTCATAATTTTTGGAGTCAGGGAAGTATTGATACTCTTGCATTCTTTACAGACTGTACTGTTTTGACAGATTGCTGTTATGGTTTCATTGTTTGCATATGTTTGCTTGTTTAATGATTCTATTTGAGGATAGGAGTATTAAATATACAGAGGCATTTAGTATGAAATGTTGAATAATAATTTTAGTGATTTGTTACAGTAGAAAATGATAAGGTTTTGCATTGGTTTATACTAACCTATCTCACGAGTTCTTGTTGAGTTTGTTGTGAATGAAGCTTTTGATAAAAGAGAAACCATGATATGAGAGGAATTAAGGAGACACAAAAGTTCAAGCTTGGGGATGCCCAAGGCACCCCAAGATAATATTCCAAGAAGTATCAAGCATCTAAGCTTGGGGATGCCCCGGTAGGCATCCCACCTTTCTTCTTCAACAACTATCGGTTAGTATCGGTTGAGCCTAAGTTTTTGCTTCTTCACATGAGTTGTGCTATCCTTGCAATGTAGTTTTCTTTAGCTTTGCTTGCTGTTTGAATAAAGTATCAAGATCTGAAATTCTTAAATGAGAGAGAGTCTTCACATAGTTGCATAATTATTCGACTACTCATTGATCTTCACTTATATCTTTTGGAGTAGTTTGTTGTTTGCTCTAGTGCTTCACTTATATCTTTTAGAGCATGGTGGTAGTTTTATTTTTAAGAAATA
>NW_025240451.1:0-3595 GCF_018294505.1 Triticum aestivum
GGCAGAATCAACACTGGTGATGTAACCAATCATTTCTTCAACTCTTGGAAACTAGCTTCACATTCCTCAGTCCAATTGAATTTGGTGTCCTTCTTCAATAGCTCAGTCATGGGCTTAGCAATCTTCGAGAAATTCTCGATGAATCTCCGGTAGTATCCTGCAAGTCCAAGAAAACTCCGGATTTCTCCAACTGTCGTGGGTGATTCCCAACTTGTCACTGTGTCAACCTTGGCAGGGTCCACTGCTATTCCTTCTCCAGAAATAACATGTCCGAGGAATCCAACTTCCTTCAGCCAAAATTCACATTTGCTGAACTTGGCATATAACTGATGTTCTCTGAGCTTCTCAAGTACCAATCGTAAATGCTCCTCATGCTCTTCCTCATTCTTGGAAAAGACTAAAATATCATCAATGAACACCACGACGAACTTATCCAGAAATTCCATAAACACTTTGTTCATCAGGTTCATGAAATAGGCAGGTGCGTTAGTCAGACCAAATGACATAACGGTATACTCATACAATCCATATCTGGTGGTAAATGCCGTCTTGGGTATATCCTGCTCTCGAATCTTTAACTGATAGTATCCTGATCGTAGATCGATCTTGGAAAATACTTTAGCTCCTTGTAGGCGGTCAAACAAATCATTGATCATCGGCAGTGGGTACTTGTTTTTGATGGTCACTTCATTCAATCCGCGGTAATCAACAACCATCCTCAGCGATCCATCTTTCTTTTCCACTAAAAGTACTGGTGATCCCCAAGGTGACGAACTTGGGCGAATATAGCCTTTATCCAGTAACTCCTTGATCTGCTTCTTAATTTTCTCCAAATCCTTTGCGGGCATCCTGTACGGTCTCTTAGATATTGGCCCTGTGCCTGGCAAAAGTTCAATCAAGAACTCGATGTCTCTATCTGGTGGCATGCCTGGCAACTCTTCTGGAAATACATCCGGGTAATCCTTCACCACTGATACTTCCTCCTGTACAACTCCTGATAAGGAATTCACTTGAGTCCTCTTCGGCATATGCCGGGATACATACTTGATCCTTTTTCCTTCCGGGGTGGTAAGCAAAATTGTCTTGCTGGCACAATCGATGTTTCCTCCATACAACGATAGCCAATCCATTCCCAAAATCACATCCAAACCTTGCGACTCCAAAACTATGAGGTCTGAGGGGAAAACATGCCTACCAATGGCCAATGGTATCTGAAAACATCCTTGGCTGGCCATATACTCTGCTCCTGGCGAGGTTACTAACATAGGGGTTTTGAGAACTTGGGTGGACATCTTAAACTTATTCACGAATCCCCTTGATATGTATGAATGCGATGCACCAGTATCGAAAAGAACGGTTGCAGTAAATGACTTAACCAAAAACTTACCTATTACTGCATCCGGCTGAGCTTCAACCTCCTCCACGCTCACGTGGTTCACATGTCCTTTGTTGAACGGGTTCGGCTTCTTCCTAGAGCTTCCATTGCCATTTCCATTTTGGGCTTCAGGACAATCAGTTGCATAGTGTCCCGTCTTCTGGCACTTGAAACAAGTAATGTGGCTTAGATCCCTCTTGGTTGGGGTGGATGGGTTGGGGCGGTTCTGTCCGTTGCTTCCTCCATTCCCATTACCATTCTTGGAGCCATTATGGTTGTGCGAACTACCTCCTCCATGGGTATGCTGAAACTGTCCTCCCGGCTTCGGGGTAAATCGTGGCTTCTGCTGAGCTCCGGAATTATACTTCCCTTGTCCATACTTCCTCTTACGGTTTTCAATCTGCTGTTGCTTCCCTTCAATCATGAGAGCTCTGTCTACCAGCTCCTGGTAGTTGTTGAAGGTTGCTACCATCAACTGCATACTCAGTTCATCATTCAGCCCTTCCAAAAATTTCTCCTGCTTGGCAGCATCTGTAGCAACGTCATTTGGTGCATAACGTGCTAACTTACTGAAATCCTCCACATACTGGCCTACGGTGCGTCCTCCTTGGCGTAGGTTGCGAAACTCGCACTTCTTCATAGCCATAGCTCCTGCTGAAACATGAGCTGTACGGAAAGCTTGCTGAAACTGGTCCCATGTGACAGTGTCAATAGGGTGCGTGGCTGTATAATTCTCCCACCATGATGCTGCGGGTCCATCAAGCTGATGTGCGGCAAAACGCACTCTTTCCGCATCTGTGCATCCTGCAGTGGTCAACTCCCTCCAACTTTGCGGAGCCAATCATCTGCAACAATCGGCTCGGTGCTACTGGAAAACACCGGCGGGTTTAGCCTTAAGAAACGGGCTAAGTGATCAACAGGTGGTGGTGGCGGTGGGTTGTTGTTGTTGTTGCCTTGGTTCTGCACTAACACTTGCATCAGGGAATTCTGTTGCTGAATCAACTGGGTGATCTCTGGTGGGAGAACAAATCCGGTGTCGCGTCTCGGAGGCATCTGATAGGTTTAGAAAAGATGAGAGTTAAGAATAGAATGGGGTCTAGAGATAAAACACTACCCATATGCTCATGAGACAAATACAATCAATATCACTCAATCAATTCAAACAAGGCAGAACAATCGATCTAACTAGCGTTACAAAGTGCTTGAACTATACTATTAAATGGGGGAAAACTACTACTGATATGGTGGTCTACTAGAAATTCTGATCCGTTGAAGACTCCATGATGTCTGCTCCAGCTTCGTCAACAAAGTCATCTTCACTTGGTTCCGAGTCGGTGTCGTCGATGATGATGTAGTTATCCGGACAAGTGCATTCGTCGACTTCTGCTTTTGGCACTGGATTTCCCATGAATACTCCAATCTTCTTCTCCAGGTCGTCATTCTTCCCTACTAATGCGATGATTTCCTCAATATAATCCTCGCGTGTAGCCTTGAGTTCTTCTTGGAGCTCCTTGATCTTCGTCAATGCCTTCTTCAGTTCTTCCTTGTCCGTGCACATCTGGTTCTCCTGGCGACGAATATGTTGGTTTTGCTCCTGGATGAAAGCTGCAATTGATCCATCCTTCTTGGTTCTGATCATCTCCCATTGCGCGTCTCGGCGTCCACAAATTTGGTAAATTGTATCCTTAAGCTCCTGGTGATAGACTTCTCCAATGCGTCCCATGGCGATGTGTGCAGCCATGCTCTTCCCTAAACTCCAGGTTGGTGCTTCGAAAACCAATCTTATGGGTTCAGTAACTGGCACAAACGTCCTTCCTGGAATGTGAACTTGAATCTTCCAGCTCTCCTCTTCGGGTAATGTGGCGTTGTAGGTTCCGGTGATGCTTGGTATTCCTATGTTCAAATACTTGGTGACTTCCTTCAAGTGTCGACCAAAAGGCGTGTCTTCATCTGGTTGCATGAACTTGCTCCTTGCATCCGCCATTCCTAAAAGAGTAGAAAGTGGAGAGGGGTCAGAAATGAGAAGAGAGAAGCTTTCTAGGGCTTAAGCTTAGTGGTCGTGTCCTACAGTCAGCGTGTGCTCTGATACCAACTTTGTAGCGACCAGACCTCAAATGGTCTGTGCTGCTGTGCACCAGTGTCATCCCTGGATCAGTAATGCTGACACGCACAGTACAAATGGAGGATTTATAACAGAGTAGCAATCACACACTTATTACA
>NW_025240452.1:0-3595 GCF_018294505.1 Triticum aestivum
AACTCGCTAGCACACACAGTATAGATGAATACCAGAATAGCAAGTGCATCATTTATTACATCGTATGATCCAGAATATATAAAATAAAACAATCTGCATAGCACTTGGCTAGCTTTATTCAATCAAACAGCGGAAAGTAGCAGAAAATAACGATGAGTCCCATCATAGCCCACTGGCGATGCTGAGTGCAGACTTGCGACCCTAACGGTACCTTACTCTTCGTCTGAAAATCCTGCAACATGAGACGTTGCAGCCATATAGGTCAATACTTTGAATGTATTGGCAAGTTACACAGGAGTAATAATATAGCAGACCTACATGTATATGCATAGTACAACAAAGGAAGGCTTGAGGGTTTATTTTTGCATAAAGCTGATTTTATCCTAATAACTACCTAATAGTCAAATTTTTATTTAGTTCTTTTATTACTACAATTAAATACACAAGGTTGAGTTGGCAAAAAATCAACTCCAACCTACCCTTTATTAAGTTGCCCACAAATATTATTAAGTGTCACATATATCAAGATCATCCAACAATTGTAATGGCATAGTGGCTCAAGTTTACCCATAACCGGGGGCATGGCTAATCATGATTTGTTTTTAATACTCTGCAGAGTTTAGTACGCTTTACCCACTGGACCCAATCCGAAGATTGAGACGAAGTCTTTCAGAAGAGGTTCCCTTAACCACCTGACGGCCACATCCCACCTACATACGCTACATCTGTCGACACAGTCTGGGCAAGGGTTCCAACAACTGATCAACTAAGCCAGAGCCCATATAGCCAGTGGCCACACATGGAAGCTACTAGTCACTAAGTCTGTCTGGTCTTTTTGAACCTGGGCGGCATTCCACTTAGCGTGCAATCTCATGGGCGCATGACCTTAGAAAAGGTGCAAGACCCCATGATGCCTTCCCTCAACACATAACAATACCACTTCCGCCCAGAGGTGAATTAAATCCTTAATTACTACTCAATTTAGTTATATACGTATAATCCTCAGATAAACTCAATGTATACATGAACCACTCCCGTCTACAAAGCATAGCAAACCACAACTACCACGATTTGCAATGACGGGAAGATAGCTCAACAACATATAGCAAAATAATATAGTATTCCTATACATGCATAAATTCATAGTGTGATATAACTACATGCATAGAAAACAATAGGTAAAGTATGATCAACATGTAACTTGCCTTGGTTCTGGTTCAGAAGGTCACACTCCTGACAATAGTTCGCGTCGCACTCCGGACAATCTACACGTTTCACACAATTCAACAAATCAATCACCGAAACACGAATAGAACCAAAATAAAAACCATCAGCAAGAAAACCAATTTTAGAACTCAACAACAGAAGCTTAACAACACCTAAATTGCACTACGGTCACAACGCAGAAAGAGTCACTCGAATCCGATAAACAGTTTGAGAGTTATGGCCTCCGGAAGATTTATTTCAAATTCAAACGAATTAAAATTTGAAAAGTGCAAACATGTGCAAAGTCGGTATTGTGATAATGTGATGATTTTTGTGAGTGCATAGGAGAAAGAATTACCTAAATTGGACTTATAGAATAGGAGTTATAGCTAATTGAAGTTTTGAGTGAAAAATTGAAAAAAAAACAAAAACAGCAACAGAAATCGCTTGGTCCTGTAGCGAACTCCTGTGCGTGTCCTGTAGCTAACTGCCATGTGGCGCTTGGCGACTGGTCGATGGCTGCTGTGCGCGTGTGCTCACTAGAACAGTGAACGGCGATGGCGGGTCGGGCGTCGGCGGCTGCGGTCCTCTGGTGGATCTCCGGCGAAGACGAAGGGACAATGGGCGATCTGGCTCGGCCTCGGTGTGCATGCGCACGTGCGGCGCGCGGTGTCCAGCTCGGTGGAGGGCACGAGCTGGGCGCGGGACCCGCTGTCAGCGGCTGGAGACAGGGGGTGGTTTGAGCGCGGGTCGGGTGCGAGCGTGCGGGCGTACCGCTTCGCTAGGTTCAGCGGGCTGCGGCTCTGTGCTGCTGCTACACTGGCTGGCTGGCTGGGCCGCGGCGATGGGCCAGCTGGCTGGCCGGCTGGCTGGCCCTATTTTTTTATAAACAAAAACTACAGCAGCAGAACAAAATAAATAAAATAAAATACGCAATATAAATTCTAAATAAAATACCTAGACACATAGTCAAAAATCTATACTGCTAATACAAACTACAGGAACACTAGTTCCTCACCTAATGAAATTTTAGAAATTCATTTTGATGCAAAAGGCCACACAGAACAGCAACAAAACAGTCAAATAAAAATACTTTGGAGACTAATAAAAATACCAGGACATATCGAATGAACTGGAAATAATATTCTTGACATTATGAACATTTTTAAACATGGGAGAAGTCATGTTATCTCCACTCCAATAAATTGCCTTTAGTTGCATAATGAGAAGAATATTGCATAATAGCAAATAATGCATGGAAAATATGATATGCATATGTATGATCTAGTAACATCCTAATTTAGGAAAATTGGGATGTTACAAACCTACCCCCTTAAGATGAATCTCGCTCTCGAGATTTGGGCTGGCTAGCGAATAGGTGTGGGTGATCCTGCTTGAGATCTTCCTCTCGTTCCCAGGTAGCTTCCTCCTCTGTATGATGATCCCACTGAACCTTGCATAACTTGATTATCTTGGTGCAAGTAACTCTCTCTGCTGTCTCCAGAATCTTAACAGGCTTCTCCTCATATGTCAAATCACTCTCCAACTGAATTGCCTCAAGTGGCACTGTGTCCCTCAATGGAACATCCATCATCTCTGCATGACACTTCTTCAACTAAGATACATGAAACACATCATGAACTTATGACAAAGATTCTGGAAACTCCAGCTGATAAGCCACCTCTCCTCTATGCTCCAAGATCGTGTAAGGCCCCACAAAATGTGGTGCTAACTTACCCTTAATTCCAAACCTCTTAATTCCACGAAGTGGCAAAACTCTAAGATAAGCACGGTCTCCTACCTCATATGTCACCTCCTTACGTTTTGCATCTGCATAACTCTTCTGTCTGGACTGTGCTATCTTCAGCCTGTCACGAATCAACTTGACCTTCTCCTCAGCATCTCTGATCAAGTCTGGCCCAAAGAACTGACGCTCTCCAACCTCATCCCACATTAACGGTGTCCTGCACTTTCAGCCATACAATACCTCAAATGGTGCCATCTTCAGACTAGCCTGATAACTGTTATTATATGAGAACTCTGCATAAGGTAAATTATCATCCCAACTGGACCCGTAGTCCAAAGCACAAGCTCTCAACATATCCTCCAAAATCTGATTTACCCTCTCTGTCTGCCCATCTGTCTGTGGATGGAAAGCTGTACTGAACTCCAGCCTGGTTCCCAAGGATTCATGCAACTGATGCCAAAATTTGGATGTGAACTGAGTACCTCTATCAGACACTACCTTCCTTGGAACTCCATGCAGACAAACAATTTTAGACATATAAATCTTTTCTATCTGAGCACTGGTATAAGTAGTCTTTACCGGGATGAAGTGAGCAACTTTAGTCAAACGATCAACAACCACCCAAATAGAATCATAACCTGA
>NW_025240453.1:0-3594 GCF_018294505.1 Triticum aestivum
TGCATACTTTTCTGCTTGCGGCTGAGGCAAACAAGCGGGCGGATGGTTTTATGCCTTGTCCATGTGCTGGTTGTAAGAATGGTCGCAATTACTCTACGTCAAGAACCATTCACGTCCACCTGTTTGAGTCCGGTTTCATGCCCCACTATAATGTTTGGACCAAGCACGGAGAAAGAGGGGTTATGATGGAAGACAATGAAGAAGAAGAGGACGACGACAGCTATCCTGGCCATGGGTTCCCTGAATACGATGATACAACAATGGGGGAAGAAGCTGAGCCGGTAATGCGGGAAGAAGCTGAGCTGGCAATGCGGGAAGAAGCTGAAGAAGAGGCATCAGATGAGCCCGTTGATGATCTAGGTCGGGCCATTGCCGATGCAAAGAGAAACTGCGCAAGTGATTTGGAGAAGAAGAAGTTGCAGCGCATGTTAGAGGATCACAAAAAATTGTTGTACCCGAATTGCGTAGGTGACAAGAAAAAGCTGGGCACCACACTTGAATTGCTGCAATGGAAGGCAGAGAATGGTGTATCTGGCAAGGGATTTGGAAAGTTGCTGGTAATGATAAAGGATATGCTTCCAAAGGACAACGAATTGCCCGAGAGTATGTACGAAGCAAAGAAGGCTGTCTGCCCTCTAGGGTTAGAGGTGCAGAAGATACATGCATGCCCTAATGATTGCATCCTCTACCGCGGTGAGTACGAGGATTTGAACGCTTGCCCGGTATGTGGTGCATTGCGCTATAAGATCAGCCGCGATGACCCTGGTGATGTCGAGGGCGAGGGCCCCAGGAAGAATATTCCTGCCAAGGTGATGTGGTATTCTCCTATAATACCACGGTTGAAACATTTGTTCCAAAACAAAGAGCATGCCAAGGCGATGCGATGGCACAGAGAAGACCGTAAGAAAGACGGAAAGTTGAGAGTACCCGCTGACGGGTCGCAGTGGAGAAAAATCGAAAGAAAGTACGGGAAGGAGTTTGCAGATGATGCAAGGAGCGTATGGTTTGGTCTAAGCGCAGATGGCATTAATCCTTTTGGGGAGTAGAGCAGCAACCATAGCACCTGGCCTGTGACTCTATGTTTGTATAACCTTCCTCCTTGGTTATGCATGAAGCGGAAGTTCATTATGATGCCAGTGCTCATCCAAGGCCCTAAGCAACCCGGCAACGACATTGATGTGTACCTAAGGCCATTAGTTGAAGAACTCTTACAACTGTGGAATGGAACAGGTGTACGTGCGTGGGATGAGCACATGGGGGAAGAATTTGACCTAAAGGCGTTGCTGTTCGTGACCATCAATGATTGGCCTGCTCTCAGTAACCTTTCAGGACAGACAAACAAGGGATACCGCGGATGCACGCACTGTTTGGATGATACCGACAGTATATATTTGAATAGTTGTAAGAAGAATGTGTACCTGGGACATCGTCGATTTCTTCCGAGCAGGCATCCCGTAAGAAAGAAAGGCAAGCGTTTCAAAGGTGAGGCGGATCACCGGATGAAGCCTCGCCACCGTACTGGTGCTGATGTACATGATATGGTCAAGGATTTGAAGGTGATATTTGGAAAGGGTCCTAGCGGCCAACCTGTTCCGAAGGACGCTGACGGACGCGCACCCATCTGGAAGAAGAATCTATATTTTGGGACCTGCCATATTGGAAAGACCTAGAGGTCCGCTCCGCAATCGACGTGATGCACATGATGAAGAATCTTTGCGTGACCCTGCTTGGCTTCTTGGGCGTGTATGGGAAGACAAAAGATACACCTGAGGCACGGGAGGACCAGCGACGTATGCACGGAGAAGACGGCATACATCAGGGTCATGCAAGCTACGCTCTTACCAAAGAAGAGAAGGAAATCTTCTTTGAATGCCTGCTCAGTATTAAGGTACCGCCTGGCTTCTCGTCGAATATAAATGGAATATTAAACATGGCAGAGAACAAGTTCCAGAACCTAAAGTCTCATGACTGCCACGTGATCATGACGCAACTGCTTCCGGTTGCATTGACGGGGCTTCTACCGGAAAACGTTCGATTAGCCATTGTGAAGCTATGTGCATTTCTCAATGCAATCTCTCAGAAGGTAATCGATCCAGAAATCATACCAAGGTTACAGAATGATTTGGTGCAATGTATTGTCAGTTTCGAGTTGGTGTTCCCACCATCCTTCTTCAACATCATGACGCACGTCCTAGTTCACCTATGCGAAGAGATTAACGTTTTGGGTCCAGTATTTCTACACAATATGTTCCCCTTTGAGAGGTTCATGGGAGTCTTAAAGAAATATGTTCATAACCGTGCTAGGCCAGAAGGAAGCATCTCCAAGGGCCATCAAAATGAGGAGGTCATTGAGTTTTGTATTGACTTTATTCCTGACCTTAAGCCGATTGGTGTTCCTGAATCGCGGCATAAGGGCAGACTGGATGGAAAAGGCACGATAGGAGGGGAACAAATAATATGTATGGACGGACATTCTCTCACTGAAGCACACTACACAGTTCTACAGAATTTCGCCTTGGTGGCTCCATATATGGATGAACACAAGAATTTGCTACGCTCCAAATACCCGGAGCGGTCTGATGACTGGATTACATGTGAACAAACCAAGAGTTTCGCCAGCTGGTTGCAGACACGTACCATGCATGACACCTCTATTGAAGATGACCTGTACTTGCTGTCCCAGTTACCATCTTCGAATATAATGACTTTCAAAGGGTACGAGATAAATGGTAATACATTTTACACGATCGCCCAAGATAAGAAGAGCACCAACCAAAACAGTGGTGTCCGCTTTGATGCAGAAACCAAGACGGGAAAGGAAATATATTATGGTTATATACAGGACATATGGGAACTTGACTATCGACGTGGTTTAAAGGTCCCTTTGTTTCGGTGCAAATGAGTCAATATGACACGAGGCGGGGTAACGGAAGACCTGCAGTACGGAATGACAACAGTGGATCTCAACAATCTTGCGTATGCAGACGAACCATTCGTCCTAGCCAATGATGTGGCACAGGTTTTCTATGTGAAGGACATGTCTACCAAGCCAAGAAAAAGAAAAGATAAGGAAGCGAATGCATCGTACGATGAGCCAAAGCGGCACATAGTTCTTTCTGGGAAGAGAAACATCGTGGGAGTGGATGACAAGACAGACAAGTCAGAAGATTATGAAAAGTTTGATGAAATTGCTCCATTCACAGTGAATATTGACCCGAGCATCCCGTTAAATGATGAAGATTTTCCATGGTTACGGCGCAAAGGGACACACGCGAAGAAAAAGTTTCACACCCAAAGATCTGGGATGTGATCGGCTTCACTATCATCACTTTCTTTTGTGTTTCACACCCAGAGGGGAATCTCCTTAATAGTTAGGGTAGTTATGTGTTTTGGCATTTGAAACGCGAAGAAATTTTATGTGCAAACAAATTCTTTCATGCCTTCACTGATTTTTAAAGTTAAGTTATTCACAAACTAGTGATTCACACTAATTTCAAATAATTCAAAATTTAAACTATTCAAATTTGAAAACTACGGGCACTAACAGAAAGTTTGTAATTTTTTGTACCTAAAGCAAAAATATTCATAAAGAAA
>NW_025240454.1:0-3594 GCF_018294505.1 Triticum aestivum
CGCAAGTTTTCGACGATGCTGACACTACACATGTATCATAATTCAGATACAACCAAGAGCAAGAAGTTTCTCACCGTCATCGCAGCGGTGATAGCGGGGTTCGCATTGCTTCTGCTGTCACTTAGCTTCCTGATCTGGAGAAAGTTCCAGCGCCGCAGGATGGGAGGTCAGATAGAGTCCTTGGTGCATGCATTTCAGGAAAATAATCTGATACTGCCATCTGATTGCTCATGCCATTTTTTCAGTCGCCGTGTTTGATGACATCATGAGGGGCGAGTGTCCAACGTACCTCCTCGAAACCATTAGGGCCTCCACCGACGGGTTCCGCCCTGAGAACGAGATCGGGCGCGGTGGCTTCGGCATTGTGTACAAGGTGATACAGTGGTGCTTTGCACATTGCAATCGTATTACAATCCCTGTACCATGTCAATCAGAACTGTGGTCGACTGGTCCTATAAGCAGCATGTGGATAGGAGTACTAGTCTTAGTAGTACTTGTGTGGGAAATTAGTGTCTGACTAACTCAACTGAACTTATCAGGGTCAAATGCCAGACGGCCAAGAGGTTGCAGTGAAGAGGCTCTCAGCGGAGAACAGAGTGCAAGGCCTGAAAGAGTTCAAGAACGAGGTGGACCTGATCGCCAAGCTGCAGCACCGCAACCTGGTACGCCTGCTCGGCTGCTGCATCCACTGCTCGGACAGGATACTTGTCTACGAGTACATGAGCAACAAGAGCTTGGACACCTTTATTTTTGGTAAGTATGACGTTTCACTCACTGCAGCGAAATAGTTACCATTTCTGCTCGAGAAATTGCCACGCTCAATTCTGTGAATTCGCCAACAGATCCAAGGAGGCGCGCCACTTTGAGCTGGAAGGCCAGGATGGACATCATCCTCGGAGTTGCCAGAGGGCTTGTCTACCTTCATCAGGACTCAAGGCACACAATGATCCACCGAGATCTCAAGGCGGCCAACGTTCTCCTTAATGAGGAGATGGTCGCCAAGATATCGGATTTTGGAATTGCGAAGCTGTTCAGCAGCAGCGGAGACAACAGTCAGGACTCCACCATCACAGAAAGGATTGTTGGGACATAGTAAGATCTGCAACTTTGCATAACACACCAATGGTCAAGTACTATAAGTTACCTCGACTTTTTATTTCGATAGCCAGCTTTTCTTACAGTTTTTTGTATGGTGTCATGTGATGGCAGTGGTTACATGTCACCGGAGTATGCCATGGACGGCATGGTATCATTCATGCAGGATGTGTACAGCTTCGGTGTGCTGTTGCTGGAGATCGTCAGTGGCAGGAGGAACCAACGAAGTTTCAACCTCATAGCTCATGTAAGCAATCAATTAGCTATCTTGCAACCGAAAGAAAAATAATCAAAATAAATTCATTCTAATTTGAAATTTCATGCCTACATACCCCAAGTCTCAACCCGGTTCGCTTGAACCAAGAAACACATTTTGGTGGAACCACATTGAATTCCATGATGACCTTGACAAAACAGGCTAAATTTTTTGCAGGCATGGAATCTGTATGAAGAAAACAGGAGCCTCGAGCTCCTTGACCCAGCTGTGCGTGGCGGCTGTTCCCCAGCAGAGCTAGAGCATGTTAAGACGTGGATCCAGGTAGGGCTACTGTGCGTTCAGGAGAGCCCAAGCCAACGGCCGCAAATGGCTGCAGTAATCCCCATGTTGTCGCACCAACAGGCGCCAGGGCGGCCACTTCGGCCGGTTGTCTGCATGCCGGCGAGAACTCCGGTGGACCTTCTCAACATGGAGGAGAACACATCTAGCAATGAGTTGACCATCACGAACCTCGAAGGCCGGTAGCAACTAGCAAGAATGCATGGATGGAAGGATGCCGGGCAAGCTGGAACCTAAGATTGAAGACCTTACTGACGACTTTTTGTATGTAATTGGGTAGGACGGGTGCATTCAAGCCATCTCATGCTTCTGCAAAAGTGTGACCTCTTAATTAACACACCTCTGTAAAAAAACACCTATGTAATTCATGGAGACTGAGAACAAATTCAAGATTTGAAAAAAATTCAAATGAACTGCATTTGCATGTGTACAAATATTAGGCAATGATTTGATACATGGTGGGTCAAGGTTTGAGTCATGGCCCGTTGTAACCTGGGTCCTAGGGAAGGTAGTTCCTAAAAAATTGGTATGCATCCACAAGGCCACAACAGACTGCACCCATTGTGTATGAGTTCCTATCAACATGGATCAGGCAATATTGGAGATATGACTCAGCCAGTACAATAAGGATCAGGAGAGGGGGAAAAATGACAGATCGTGTTTTAAGAAAAAAATTATCTCTTTCTCCATTACACCAGGAACTGCAATACCAGTTGGACAAGTTTAATGGATTGTATTCCGGTCTCCCTCTCTCAAATAAGTGGCTCTCAACCTTTGTCTCCACACTAGTTCCTCTCTCAACAGGAGCTCGTCCAGCTCCAGTGTGTACTGCTTAATGGATTGTTGTTGTTCGCTGAGTATGGTGAGCTCCATAGAACACTAAGTTTGCTCCTAATCTTGGCTGAGTACTTGAAATTTTTAGCATTGGATGTATTCCTATAATGGTTTGAAGTTTTCGAGTGCACCTTTTGATTCATACAAGAGACAAGACATGACAAACATAAATTTATTTTTTATGATGCTAAAATAGTATGGCATGCTCTTAAACTGGGTACATCTGGTATTGTAGTTCCTCATGGTGTTATGTAATAGTGATAATTTTCCTTCAGAGCACAAGCTGGATTCAGTTATTTTGTTTAAGGACTGTGCTAACGTCCAGTCTACTGGACGTTAAGCAACAGATCTGCATGATCCCCTCGACGGGGGAAACAATGCTCCACCCACTATTCCCGTGCTCCTCCCGATCGATTTATTGCACCATAATTAAAAACGCGAAAAAAATTACCTACATGGGATTCGAACCTACGTCAGGGTGGAAAGGACAAGCCCAAGTACAAAGCCCAACAACCATCACACCAACCTAGTTTGTTGTTCATTATTTGAAAACGAAGTTGTTTTAAACTCTTTCTTACTACTGTCATAAGAAAAAAGAAAGCTATCTCTTGGAAAAAAATCCACTTCATCAATGACAGTTACCGGGGGTATATGTCATGATGTCCCTCCCTCCCCCACCCCGGTCCCCAAAGTTATTAGGACCAGGGTATACAAGTTATCAGGTCTACGAGGCGTGATTTACCGTGCTATTAACATGAAAGTTACCGTGGGTATATTTAATCAACCCCCTCGCCAAAGTTACCAGGACCAGGGTAAATAAGTTATCATGTCTGCAAACGTGTGGGTTACCATGCTATTCACACAAATGTTACCCCCCCTCCCCCACCCTCCTCATGCCAAAGCTATCAGGACTGGGGTACATAAGTCATCAGGTGTGCGATGTGTGAGTTACCATACTATTCACACAAAAAGTTACCGAGGGGATGTTTCGTCAACTCCCCTTCCCCACCCCCGTACCAAAGTTATCGGGACTGGGTTCCATAAGTTATCAGGTATACGATGTGTGACTTATCATGATATCGACACAAAAATCTACCGAGGGGATATTT
>NW_025240455.1:0-3594 GCF_018294505.1 Triticum aestivum
TGTATAAGTGAAACACTAAAATGGCATTTATTAAAGACTTAACTTAGAGTTGCATTTGAATTCTTGATTCAAATGGACTTCAACCAAATGAATGCTAGTTGCATTAGCTCAAACAACATCACATCTACATGCCATGTTCATGCATCATATTATTGCATATACTTGTGTATTGATTGCTGACACTGTTCCTTCTCGATAGGTCCTGCTCCCGAGACCGTTCTAGAGTACCTGTCTGAGGAGCAGTGCCCCCTCTGTTGATCTACCAGGCAAGCAAACCCCCTTGTTTATTCCGATACAATCCTACTCTCTCGCTCTTGCTCTCATTTATTGCATTAGGACAACAACGATTCAATTGCTACTTTGTGCTACAGTAGTTGAACCCATTCCTCTGCATGACCTGTCATTGCCACAGTAAATAGTTGAAACCCACTAGCATGTGTAGGAGTTGATTGAAGCCATTTTTTTGTGTTCCTACCATGCCATGCCTGCTATTGCTTAGAGTGTGTCAGGTATGATTCATTGGGAATGAATTGGAGTGTTACAATATGTTTCGGTGCTGAGAGTTAAGTGTATGAACATGATTTGGTAAAGGTAGCGGTGAGAGGCCATGTAGGAGTACATGGGTTGTCTCACTGGAACCGTCCTTAAGTACTGAGTTCTGTGTATGTCTTCCAATGACTAGCTACTACCACACATTGGGCTCCGGGCGCTCCAAGCCCTCTCGACTTACTTTTCTACCAAGTGGCACCCAGCAGGGTGGGCTTGGGACAGACTAGGCACACGTGGCCTGGTGTACCGAGTGGCACCCGGATGGTAGGCTCGGGAACCCTGCACACATCATTTGGGGCCGTGATGGAAACCTCGGCCAGACTCCCTTGCGGATGGAACCTGAATAGGCGATAAACCTGGACTAGGATCTTGTGTGTTTAGTCAGGTCGTGGCCGACACCCTCGGCGAGGCTTCCGCTTGAAGGTTGCCAAGATACATAACGTGTACATGGTGGTAAGTGGCGACAGCATGTGTGAAGAAGTACACCCCTGCAAGGTTAACATGATCTTTTCGAATAGCCTGGTCCGCGGTTATGGACTTCTTGGATGCTTATGTGGTACATAGACAACTTGAAGTGGATACTCTAAAATGCTCAAGACAAGTGTGAGTGCTATGGATGGCCTTCTCGTAGGGATACGGGGATGAATCCATAGTAGTGTATTGTGTGGTGATTAGTGGACTCGTGTGCGCCATATCACCTCAAAGAAGTTCTCGTAGTCGTAGAATAGGATAGCCACTGAGTCAAAGCTAGCTTGCTGCAACTAAACTCCACATTACCCTCTTGATACAAATGCATGTATGATAGGATCTGATGTAAGTCTTGTTGAGTACCTTTGTACGCATGTTGCTTTATTTATGTTTTTGCAACGGAGACTTCGGTCTTACTAGTTACTTGTACTTCGACAAGTAGCTTGTACCTCAGCTACGATCTTGATAGACAGGCTCTTCAGACTTTTTCATTTGTAGATGTCTGTACTCAGACATGTAATGCTTCGTCTTGTTGCTTGTTTGCTCTGAATGTTGGGTCATGTGACCCCTGATTGTAATATATGTTATGATGGCTCTTCTGGGCCTATGTCTATATGAGTTGTTGAGTTATGTTGTGATGCCATGTTGTACAACACATAGTTGCATGTTATGCGTACGTGTAAGGTGTATTGCTATGTGTGGGATCTGACTATCTAGTTATTTATCCTTAGTAGCCTCTCTTAACAGGAAATGTCTCCTAGTGCTTCCACTGAGCCCTGGTAGCTTGCTACTGCTCCGGAACACTTAGGTTGGCCGGCATGTGTCCTTCTTTGTTCATGTGTCTGTCCCTTCGGGGAAATGTCACGCGGTGTCTACCGGAGTCCTGTTAGCCTGCTACAACCCGGATTCTCCGGAGTCCTGCTAGCCTAGCTGCTACAGCCCGGATTCACTCACTGCTAACCGACACGTTCGTTGCTGGGTCATGTATGCCTGCCCCTGTAAGTTAGTGCCACTTTAGGATCACGACTAGCCATGTCAGCCCGGGTTCTTTGTCATATGGATGCTAGCGACACTGCCATATACGTGTGCCAAAAGGCGCAAACGGTCCCGGACATGGTAAGGCGACACCCGTGGGAATACCGTGCGTGAGGCCGCAAAGTGATATGAGGTGTTACATGCTAGATCGGTGTGACATATAATCGGGGTCCTGACATCTTACCATAAAACACTACCGAGTTCTGGTTGCGAACCATCATCGAGGATAGCAAGTCCTTACTTAAGTCGTGATTAACTCTTAAGAAGGAACTTCTTCTCCTTGAACAAATCAGTCAGTGGCTTGGTGTGCTAGGGATACATGTATAATGAAGGTTGCAAATCTCCAAACCACAGAATACTTCACACGTGCAAGACAGACTTGGGATGGTTCCATAGGAAGCAAAAATAACTTTCTCGAATTCACGAGGGCAACTTGAATCGAATGCACATGAACTTAGAGGAAGTCACTTCTTTCATCCAAACATCTACTTCATGAACTAGCATGAAGAAATGCTTTCAAAAGTTTCTGACACTAGTTGTAGTGTTCAACATTATCATGGAGAGGATAAAGATGTTGCGATGGGCTAAAAACAATTCATTATAGATTTCCATATAGATCGAATTTCTAATTATATGAACACAGTGATAGCATTGGCCAGACCCAAAAGATATGATGGTGTATACTCGAGGAAAGAACCATGAGTAAGACAACATTACAAACATCATTGGTTCTGATTTGATTTGACGATAGCCCATACTCAAATGAAAGATTGGATAAGACAATAGCGCCGACAATTGATCACAAGGATCAATCGATGAAGAGATCATATTTCTTCAATGAACACACAAACACAAGGATATCCCTTTGACATGAACTAAGCTAGGAAAGCTTTTATCTTCCAACTCTCCAAGTTGCCGTTCAGCTTAGCCAACTTGTTCAGGGTATCCAACACAAACTATTGGAGAAGGGTGGTTTACAAGAAACCAACTTGATCATGAGCTCAACATAATGGTCAGGGGTCAACCTGGTGATACTTCTAGGAAGACAACACAGATTGTTCAACACTTATCCTAAGAATCGATACTATTGTGAGGCAAAGAAGAAAACCAAATTTTTGCATGATCTCGCAAAGAAAACGGGAATAATTTCTTCAAAATACCATTTTCCACATCTTTTTTCTTTTGCATATCGCATAATTCCATGAATGTGTTAAGATGGGCCGGGACATCCTCATTAGGAGTACTGGAAAATTGATCTTTCATAACAAGATTCAGCAAAGCATCATTAATATCACAAGACTCTGCACTAGTGGTGGGAGGAGCAATCAGAGTGCTAATAAATCATTGTTGTTGATATTGGAGAAATCACACAACTTGGTGTTCCCTTGAGTCATTGTGACTATGCAACAACATTGCACTCAAAAAGACATCTGACTAGAAAATGGCGAAGAAAAAAGAGGGCGAATAAAATGACAAATTTTTGTGAAGGGGGAGAGGAAAATCAGAGGCAAATGGCAAATAATGTAAATTGCAAGGAGATGA
>NW_025240456.1:0-3594 GCF_018294505.1 Triticum aestivum
CTCTTTCACTTCGTACAACCAATCGTCGTTGTTATATAATATAGCTTCTTGGAAATCCGCCTTCTGTGATTGAAATTCCAACCATTCATCAACCTTGGGTGAGAACTTGTACTTGTACTTGCGCTTGTTCTCACCCGCAATTTGCGTATCCGTTTTCATTGAGTACTTTAGAAAGTACACATTCATCTTGTCACAGTTTTGAACTAGTGCCACACTTATTTAGGATCAGAGGGAGTAGCAAATAATGATGCTCCACATATAATGCAGGTCAACTATCATGTAGCTTTCCATACACTTGTGTTTGTGTGGGAAATAGAATTTTAATCACCGGATAACCTATCCGATTATCCACAATTGTCATGATTGATACACTTATTTGATTTGCCAATGCTAATTCATTTCTCAATTTTAGTGTTTTCGATGGGTTGTATCCCCCAACCGGCGTATTTTTAAATTACACCGCCCGGTTGTTGACCAATCACACCGTGTTATAGAGTCCTTGAAAGCTCGGCCCCTGACGGTCAACGTTTGTGCTTCCTCCTGACTCTTTCACTTCGTACAACCAATCGTCGTTGTTATATAATATAGATTCCTGGAAATCCGCCTTCCGTGATTGAAATTCCAACCATTCATCAACCTTGGGTGAGAACTTGTACGTGTACTTGCGCTTGTTCTCACCCGCAATCTGCATATCGTTTTCATTGAGTACTTTAGAAAGTACACACTCATCTTGTCATAGTTTTGAACTAGTGCCACACTTATTTAGGATCAGAGGGAGTAGCAAATAATGATGCTCCACATATAACGCAAGTCAACTATCATGTAGCTTTCTATACACTTGTGTTTGTGTGGGGAATAGAATTTTAATCACCAGATAACCTATCCGGTTATCCACAATTGTCATGATCGATACACTTATTTGATTTGCCAATGCTAATTCCTTTCTCAATTTTAGTGTTTTCGATGGTTTGTATCCCCCCGCCGGCCTATTTTTAAATTACATCGATTGTTGGCCAATAACTGGTTGCCGTTTCCAAAGGGAAGTGGACCTGGCGAACGAATTGTTCTCCATGGGGGGTTCAGTCCAGCAAACAATTTCCTTCACTAGAAAACCACCTCGAGGGCGAACCAGGCCCTAGACAATTGAGCCCATGAATTGTACAAAAAAGCCACAACAGGTAAATTTCGTGTTTAATTGTACAACAAAAGCACATGAATTTGGCATGGTACAATTAAAGACACACACACAAATATCAATGTATTTTAAGTTACCAAAAATTGCATAATTTAGACATCAGAAAAAAAAGTATGTGTGTGAATACAAAAAACCGAGAATAGAAATGCCATGGCATGGCAATTTGTTGGAAATTTTTGTTGATCACATGGCAACTTGTTGGAAAAAGAATAACTTATCACAAGGGTAAAAAATTGTAATAATTATATTTGGAAAACAGTTATCTACAAAGTTTGGCATGGGGACATATAAAAAACGTTCCTAGAAATTGACATATTAATAGACTAGTTGGATAAAGTATAACAAAAATGTATCAATTAAACCTATAAAATCAATCTCAAGTATATATGTAAAATTATTACAAAATTTTGGCATCACCTTTGCTAAAAAGGGACATGTTAAGTGCCAGAAATTGGACTAAATGTAAATGAATAAACATTTCTTCAAAACATTGACAAATCCAGATTACCATGCAAAAAAGAAACATATATAGCGCGAAACAACTGATGAGCAACACAATGCAATGTTGCCTCAGCAATTCGTGGGCAATACATACACATATAATGGGAGCAGCCATATCATCATATGTTGGGCCCATCTGCAAGAAACATTCACTTGTCAAAAGGAGGTACCGATAACTAGTGACAAATCATCGTCACCAAAAATGATCTTGGGTTAAAAATCAGTCAATCCCAGGTGACAATTTTGGCTCTTGCTGAAAAACGACTTCCATGAAAAAGTTGATATGTCACCTAAGATACGAAGTTAGGTGGCGAGAAACTGGAACTATCAAGATTTATGTTTTGTGACAGCACTTAGTGACAGTGCGGCACACATTCAATGATGAAAATCAATTTTGCATGACACAGGTAAACTGTCACTAAAAACCTTCTGTTTTGTAGTGATTTATGGGGATAATATGGAACAAATGAGCTCCAAGATTGCATATACAATCGATCTGTCAACCTCCCAAAGCTTAAACCATGCTTGTCCTCGAGTAAGAAAGTTGACTACCTACTCTCATTGTTCCTAACTTTAAAGCTTACAATGAAAACAAAAGTCAGTGGATCTAGATCTTTTGGGCAAGCTTTGCAAAAGTTAGCTAGCATGGGAGTAATACCTCTAATGCTCTTTGATCCATTTCCGCGGAAGTCACAAAGGACGAAACATTTTTGTGGTGTCCAAATTCCATTGCCAAAGGGTTAAAGAGAATGTCAAAATTATGTTAGGAAGGATCCAATGTCTATCAATGACAACATAAACTATGAATTAACGATTACTTCGAAAAGACAACCCAAGGTATACCAGGTAAAATACCAAGATCGACTGCCTGTTTTAGTCAACCGCTCAACTACCTGTGTGTAGAGCTGAGTGATTACTTTCTTTGGTGATCCGGAAATGGACCGGGAAGGATTCTCGCATTTTCCCCCAGAGGAGACTCTGAGTTACTGAACTCATGGGAGGATGATGCCCTCTAAGCTAGGGTCTCTAACAAGCTTTTACTAAAGTACTCCCTCTGTTCCACATTAGTTGTCATTGGGGCGAGTCTAATTCGTGCGAGATAGTTGGGATTCCTTGTTTGGAGGTCCCCAGTTCCTCTAAAAGATCTAGATGGATTCAATTAAATGAGAAATTATGGCGGCCCACCCCCTGAAATTTAGGGGTGTATTAGGTTCCTTTTTTTTAAGAAAATAACATTGCGTGAAATTTAATGAGATGTCGGGCCCACCTGTTGAGTTCAGGGAGGGGGCGATTATGGAAATACATGTTGAGGCCCACTGGTTGAATTCACGGGAAGGGAAGGAATTATGGGATCGATCTGTACTTCCCTTTTTTTACAGCTAGCGGGGATAGCTCTGGAGGGATCGCGTGCTGCAACATGCGGTCATGAAAGAGTGATTTCATTGTTATTTATATGGAATTAGAAGAACGTTCGTGTGTTGCAACGAGGCCACATTAACTTTAAGAGTTCAATATTACGACATTGGCGACCTTTTTTACCATCAAATCCTCACACACACACTCTCCCTCCTTCTTCCTCACTCTCTCTCCCCCTCTCCCTCTCTCTAACAGACACATATCCATCTTATTGGGTACGGGACCATAATCCATCTATTTCACACACACACGCTAGTGCATAACAATATGGATTATGTGTATTATATTTGCCACCAGAACTGAGGGAATTAATTTCATGTAAATCGGCCAGCCACAGCTCCAAGAATACGCGGAGAAGGTGGCCCGGGTCATCGTCGGTGCCGTCCGGCGCGAGCCACGGGCCCGCTTCCAAGTGCACGTGCAATGCACGTCTTCACAAATATTATAACCAGATGTGAGAAATCACATACTAACACGATCTT
>NW_025240457.1:0-3594 GCF_018294505.1 Triticum aestivum
CCCCTACTACTACCTATACTGGACCAATTACTAGAGCTCATGCACGCCAATTAAATTATCAGGTACTTTCGTTTCTTGGTAATGATTCTAATTTTCATGAGAATATGATGCTGCCTAAATTGGATACATTTGTTTTGCTTACAAATGAAGGGCCTGGCATGGATAAGAGTGATGAACATTGGAGCAAGAACAAGCATGGAGTTGATGGCATGCGCAAGGGGAACAAGAATGGAGTTACAAGTGATGATTTCAGGACATTGAAGCCACCATAATGAGTGCATGAAGCCTTGGACGAAATATACAATATGCCACTTCATAAACTTCATCCAAAGGCTATTCTAGGTGCTGCGTCACCTTATTATTGTGCCAGGCCCATGTAATTTCGAAATACATAAGTATAGGCTGTTTTTAGAGTTTCTATGTGTGGGGAAACAAGAGATAGGGTTGGTTTCGGACCCCTTCCCCAAGGGCCACGAAATTCCCCCCACTTCCTCCATATATACAGCCCTTAGGGCACCGTTTAGACTTTGGGTTTTGTTTAGATCAAAAGTTCGCCATAGTTGCAACTTCGCGTACTTCGTTTGTGTTCAACGACCAGAACAAGGCGTCACAGAACCCCACCTTGATCCAAGAAAAAGCCACAAAAAAGTTAGATCTATTCATCCTTTGTCCAAGCCAGTCTGAGCCTTTGCAAGTTTCTTTTCATTGCTTGCGTAGTTGAATTAACGGTTGCATCGTCGTGTCGAGTTGCTGGTCTTAGTGTCTAGTTCGTTTAGAGTTTCAAGTTCTGTTCACATTAGTCACGCCGCCGCTGCATCGTTATCCCTTCCGCCGTCCACCACCCATTCATCAATTTCCACCACGTGCTACCCATCGTTCATTGTATAAATCATAGTTGAGGTCGTTCACATCTTCCCTAGATCCAATCTGCATCTTATCTTGTTTGTTTTGGAAAGAGGGAGAGAGAAAAAAATAAAAAAAATAAAAAAAGTTAGAGGAAAAAAGAGAGAAAGAAAAAGGGAAAAGGTGTGAGGAAAAAAAGATAAAAAAGAGAAAAAAATTGCAAAAAAGTGAAAAAAAGAGAAATTTTTTTCAGAGTGTGCTCCTCCCTTGTTTACGTGCAGCGCCGTGATTTTGTTAGTGTTCTAGGCTCGCATCTCTAGTACGGTCTAGCCTAGGACCAGCACAATACCGTTGTTGAGCATTTATTCAACATTGCATCTCTGAATTGATTATTGCTAATCTTTTGCTACCATATATAGCCAACCCAGCTCCACATATTTCTACACTGTGTATACATACATTCCCCTGGCAATCGCTTTACACAATCTTCAGAGTTATTTGACACCGCTGGTTGCCTGTCACCACGTGCTGCTTGGTAAGAACTTGTAAGATATTGATATTTGCTTTACTGTGAGAGCTTTACCACCACACCCTAGTAGTTCATAGGAACATTATTCTTGAATTTTGTTTCTTGTTTCTACTAATCATGACAGGTTCCGAAGATAGAAGTTCTTGGACGACGGACACATCTTCACCATCACGAGAGTTGGGACAACACACACAAGCACATGGTCAGGTTATCTTTTTACCGTCATTTGAGGGTAGATTTAATCCTACTACTTATCTAGCTTGGGAGCTTGAAGTAGAATAAGTTTTTAGTCACCATGACTTTTCTGAACTTGAGCGAGTGCGAGCAGCCACTAGAGCATTTACTGGTTTTGCTTCTGTTTGGTGGAGTGTACATTGTAAGAAAAACACTGATGACCAACCCACAACTTGGAAAGTTTTGAAAGCTGTAATGAGACAACAATTTTTCCCTCCTTACTATCGTCGTGAATTGCTTCACAAATTTGAACAATTTAAACAAGGCAACAACACTGTTCATGCTTACTACCAAGAGTTCAAATCTTACATGCATCATTGTGACATAGAAGAATCTGAGAATGATGCAATGAATAGATTTTTTGGTGGTTTGAACCATGATATTCAGGCAAGATTTCAGTATATTCCTCGTTGCATTACTGGTATGTATGTCCGTGCTTGTACCTTTGAGAGACAGATACAGGAGGATGCATTAGGTGACTACAACAACTACTATTCCAGTTCATGCTCACCACCGCCGGTTGGTTCCTCCATCATTGCACCTCGGATTATGAGCGCGGCATCATCTCAAGGGTATGGTACATTGTCAACGTCCGTACCTACATCAGCTACATCTTTGCGACAAGGTAACAGTAAAGGTATTGATGGTATAACTTCACATGAGCATGATGCATGCCTAGTTAACTTGAATGCGTCATGTATTGAGTTACCTGTTGATTTGCGCACACCACCTATTTTAGAGAATCTTGTTACTGTCATGAATGCGTCATGTAATCAAACAATTGAAATATCAACAATTTTGAGTGCACCCATTGAATTAAATGTTGATGCAAAAGAACCAATGTTTAATCATTTTGATATGACCTCCAATCGTGGTGATGATTCTGTGTCCAATGACTTAGTGCATGTTTGCTTATTTAACCATGTTGTAGCATGTAAATTTGATGCAAGTAAGGTTTATTCACCAAAGTTGGGATGGTTTAATGATGAACATTGCCAATCTTTTGAAATGAATAAGAGATTCACTTATATGTGCAAACTGAGTTGCAGTATTTTCATGCCTTCTACTTCTTGTTATAATTTTTTGGATTTAGATTTTATGAACTATGAAAGTTACTCATGTATACATGTGTCATATGTGCAAAAATCAAGGGAAGTTAAAATGGATGACATATACATATACAATATGTACACCTTGTCTCTTTTGTTAGCCACATTTTAGATTAAGCAACGCCGAGGACGGCTTTGTTTTCAAAAAGGGGAGGATGATGAGGACATGACTACCTTGGATACGATCAAAAATATTGCATACATGCATATTTGTCAGGTGATTTCTAATGCAAACTATTCAATAATCTATTTATGTTATCCAGAACAAAAATACTTCACACACTTTTGTGTTTTGTCTAATTGCAGGTGTATGGGACATTTATACAATCCACATATGAAGATAAGGGAAAAGGAGAAGTTTAGGTTCTGTTCAGAAAGTCCTCTCATGTCAGTTTTGGGCCAAGAGAAGATAGAGTCCAAGTCTCTTACGTTTTGGATTCAGATTTGGACTGCACAGACATACCTAACTCAAAAGCCAACAACTTTTTCATACGGACTCCGAATTCGGTGATTCTTTTTTTGTTAGAAACTAGATTTCGTGATCTTTCCAACCCAATTGGATTCACCTTCAAATTCGTCCGGAGAATTGATTTATGGACGAAACAATCTGACGTTGCAGCAGAATCCGGGTCAAACTACAAGCCCAAAGGTGTTGCATCACCTCCACTTGGGCCCATGAGCCTTGTACGACCTAGGGTTAGTTTTAGGCTGCCTTGGGACGTCCTCCCACCTCCTTGGCCGCCACCCCTTGCTCCTATATAAGTAGATCCATCTAGTAGCTTTTCCCACGAAGTTGCAATGGCTAACTTTTAACTAAACAAATCCCAAGGAAAAGCTACTAGATGGATGTACTTATACAGGAGTAAGGGGTGGTGGCCA
>NW_025240458.1:0-3594 GCF_018294505.1 Triticum aestivum
CCCCTACTACTACCTATACTGGACCAATTACTAGAGCTCATGCACGCCAATTAAATTATCAGGTACTTTCGTTTCTTGGTAATGATTCTAATTTTCATGAGAATATGATGCTGCCTAAATTGGATACATTTGTTTTGCTTACAAATGAAGGGCCTGGCATGGATAAGAGTGATGAACATTGGAGCAAGAACAAGCATGGAGTTGATGGCATGCGCAAGGGGAACAAGAATGGAGTTACAAGTGATGATTTCAGGACATTGAAGCCACCATAATGAGTGCATGAAGCCTTGGACGAAATATACAATATGCCACTTCATAAACTTCATCCAAAGGCTATTCTAGGTGCTGCGTCACCTTATTATTGTGCCAGGCCCATGTAATTTCGAAATACATAAGTATAGGCTGTTTTTAGAGTTTCTATGTGTGGGGAAACAAGAGATAGGGTTGGTTTCGGACCCCTTCCCCAAGGGCCACGAAATTCCCCCCACTTCCTCCATATATACAGCCCTTAGGGCACCGTTTAGACTTTGGGTTTTGTTTAGATCAAAAGTTCGCCATAGTTGCAACTTCGCGTACTTCGTTTGTGTTCAACGACCAGAACAAGGCGTCACAGAACCCCACCTTGATCCAAGAAAAAGCCACAAAAAAGTTAGATCTATTCATCCTTTGTCCAAGCCAGTCTGAGCCTTTGCAAGTTTCTTTTCATTGCTTGCGTAGTTGAATTAACGGTTGCATCGTCGTGTCGAGTTGCTGGTCTTAGTGTCTAGTTCGTTTAGAGTTTCAAGTTCTGTTCACATTAGTCACGCCGCCGCTGCATCGTTATCCCTTCCGCCGTCCACCACCCATTCATCAATTTCCACCACGTGCTACCCATCGTTCATTGTATAAATCATAGTTGAGGTCGTTCACATCTTCCCTAGATCCAATCTGCATCTTATCTTGTTTGTTTTGGAAAGAGGGAGAGAGAAAAAAATAAAAAAAATAAAAAAAGTTAGAGGAAAAAAGAGAGAAAGAAAAAGGGAAAAGGTGTGAGGAAAAAAAGATAAAAAAGAGAAAAAAATTGCAAAAAAGTGAAAAAAAGAGAAATTTTTTTCAGAGTGTGCTCCTCCCTTGTTTACGTGCAGCGCCGTGATTTTGTTAGTGTTCTAGGCTCGCATCTCTAGTACGGTCTAGCCTAGGACCAGCACAATACCGTTGTTGAGCATTTATTCAACATTGCATCTCTGAATTGATTATTGCTAATCGTTTGCTACCATATATAGCCAACCCAGCTCCACATATTTCTACACTGTGTATACATACATTCCCCTGGCAATCGCTTTACACAATCTTCAGAGTTATTTGACACCGCTGGTTGCCTGTCACCACGTGCTGCTTGGTAAGAACTTGTAAGATATTGATATTTGCTTTACTGTGAGAGCTTTACCACCACACCCTAGTAGTTCATAGGAACATTATTCTTGAATTTTGTTTCTTGTTTCTACTAATCATGACAGGTTCCGAAGATAGAAGTTCTTAGACGACGGACACATCTTCACCATCACGAGAGTTGGGACAACACACACAAGCACATGGTCAGGTTATCTTTTTACCGTCATTTGAGGGTAGATTTAATCCTACTACTTATCTAGCTTGGGAGCTTGAAGTAGAATAAGTTTTTAGTCACCATGACTTTTCTGAACTTGAGCGAGTGCGAGCAGCCACTAGAGCATTTACTGGTTTTGCTTCTGTTTGGTGGAGTGTACATTGTAAGAAAAACACTGATGACCAACCCACAACTTGGAAAGTTTTGAAAGCTGTAATGAGACAACAATTTTTCCCTCCTTACTATCGTCGTGAATTGCTTCACAAATTTGAACAATTTAAACAAGGCAACAACACTGTTCATGCTTACTACCAAGAGTTCAAATCTTACATGCATCATTGTGACATAGAAGAATCTGAGAATGATGCAATGAATAGATTTTTTGGTGGTTTGAACCATGATATTCAGGCAAGATTTCAGTATATTCCTCGTTGCATTACTGGTATGTATGTCCGTGCTTGTACCTTTGAGAGACAGATACAGGAGGATGCATTAGGTGACTACAACAACTACTATTCCAGTTCATGCTCACCACCGCCGGTTGGTTCCTCCATCATTGCACCTCGGATTATGAGCGCGGCATCATCTCAAGGGTATGGTACATTGTCAACGTCCGTACCTACATCAGCTACATCTTTGCGACAAGGTAACAGTAAAGGTATTGATGGTATAACTTCACATGAGCATGATGCATGCCTAGTTAACTTGAATGCGTCATGTATTGAGTTACCTGTTGATTTGCGCACACCACCTATTTTAGAGAATCTTGTTACTGTCATGAATGCGTCATGTAATCAAACAATTGAAATATCAACAATTTTGAGTGCACCCATTGAATTAAATGTTGATGCAAAAGAACCAATGTTTAATCATTTTGATATGACCTCCAATCGTGGTGATGATTCTGTGTCCAATGACTTAGTGCATGTTTGCTTATTTAACCATGTTGTAGCATGTAAATTTGATGCAAGTAAGGTTTATTCACCAAAGTTGGGATGGTTTAATGATGAACATTGCCAATCTTTTGAAATGAATAAGAGATTCACTTATATGTGCAAACTGAGTTGCAGTATTTTCATGCCTTCTACTTCTTGTTATAATTTTTTGGATTTAGATTTTATGAACTATGAAAGTTACTCATGTATACATGTGTCATATGTGCAAAAATCAAGGGAAGTTAAAATGGATGACATATACATATACAATATGTACACCTTGTCTCTTTTGTTAGCCACATTTTAGATTAAGCAACGCCGAGGACGGCTTTGTTTTCAAAAAGGGGAGGATGATGAGGACATGACTACCTTGGATACGATCAAAAATATTGCATACATGCATATTTGTCAGGTGATTTCTAATGCAAACTATTCAATAATCTATTTATGTTATCCAGAACAAAAATACTTCACACACTTTTGTGTTTTGTCTAATTGCAGGTGTATGGGACATTTATACAATCCACATATGAAGATAAGGGAAAAGGAGAAGTTTAGGTTCTGTTCAGAAAGTCCTCTCATGTCAGTTTTGGGCCAAGAGAAGATAGAGTCCAAGTCTCTTACGTTTTGGATTCAGATTTGGACTGCACAGACATACCTAACTCAAAAGCCAACAACTTTTTCATACGGACTCCGAATTCGGTGATTCTTTTTTTGTTAGAAACTAGATTTCGTGATCTTTCCAACCCAATTGGATTCACCTTCAAATTCGTCCGGAGAATTGATTTATGGACGAAACAATCTGACGTTGCAGCAGAATCCGGGTCAAACTACAAGCCCAAAGGTGTTGCATCACCTCCACTTGGGCCCATGAGCCTTGTACGACCTAGGGTTAGTTTTAGGCTGCCTTGGGACGTCCTCCCACCTCCTTGGCCGCCACCCCTTGCTCCTATATAAGTAGATCCATCTAGTAGCTTTTCCCACGAAGTTGCAATGGCTAACTTTTAACTAAACAAATCCCAAGGAAAAGCTACTAGATGGATGTACTTATACAGGAGTAAGGGGTGGTGGCCA
>NW_025240459.1:0-3593 GCF_018294505.1 Triticum aestivum
CATGGGCATGGCCCAATAATAAGGTGACGCAGCACCTAGAATAGCCTCTGGACGAAAGTTATGAAGTAGCATCTTGTATATTTCGTCCAAGGCTTCATGCACGCATTATGGTGGCTTCAACGTCCTGAAATCATCACTTGTAACTCCGTTCTTGTTCCCCATGCGCATGCCATCATCTCCATGCTTGTTCTTGCTCCAATGTTCATCCTTCTCAAAGCTAGGCCCTTCATTTGTAAGCAAAACAAATGTATCCAATTTAGGCAGCATCATATTCTCATGAACATTAGAATCATTACCAAGAAACGAAAGTACCTGGTAATTTAATTGGCGTGCGCGAGCTCTAGTAATTGGTCCAGTATGTATAGCAGCAGGGGCTGTCGGTGTAGCAATGGTATTGATGTCCTCATCATCCTCCCCTTCTTGAAATGAAGTCGTCCTCGACGGAAGCTCATCTTCCTCACCCAAATAAGGCTTCAAATCTGCAATGTTAAAAGTGGGACTAACCCCAAAATCTACAGGCAGCTCAAGTTTATATGCATTATCATTAATTTTCTCTAACACCTTACAAGGACCATCAGCACGTGGCATTAGCTTTGATTTGCGCAAATCAGGAAATCTATCCTTACGCAAATGTAACCAAACAAGATCTCCAGGTGCAAACACAACATGTTTTCTACCCTTATCTCCAGCAAGTTTATATTTAGCATTCATACGCTCAATGTTTTCCTTAGTTAACTCATGCATTTTTAAGATCAATTCAGCATGTTGTTTAGCATCAAAATTAACCTTCTCCGAAGATGGAAGAGGCAACAAATCAATAGGTGCACGAGGTAGGAAACCATACACAATTTCAAAAGGGCACATCTTAGTAGTAGAATGCAATGAACGATTCTAAGCAAACTCAATATGAGGCAAGCATTCTTCCCACATTTTCTTATTATTCTTCAAAACAGCCCTAAGCATAGTAGACAATGTTCTATTGACTACTTCAGTTTGTCCATCAGTTTGGGGGTGACAAGTAGTACTAAAAAGCAGTTTAGTCCCCAACTTAGCCCATAAACATCTCCAAAAGTGGCTAAGAAATTTAGTATCACGATCGGAAACAATAGTATTTGGCACACCATGCAAGCGAATAATTTCACGAAAGAACAAATCAGCAACATTAACAGCATCATCGCTTTTATGACATGGTATAAAGTGCGCCATTTTCGAGAATCTATCCACGACAACAAATATGCTATCCCTCCCCTTCTTTGTTCGAGGTAAACCTAAAACAAAGTCCATAGATATATCCTCCCAAGGAACACTAGGTACAGGCAAAGGCATATATAAACCATGAGGATTGAGTCGTGACTTAGCTTTTTGACATGTAGTGCAGCGAGCAACAAAACGCTCAACATCCCGTCTCATCTTTGGCCAAAAGAAATGTGTAGCAAGTACGTCCTCCGTCTTCTTCACGCCAAAGTGTCCCATTAATCCTCCTCCATGCGCCTCCTGCAACAACAAAAGACGAAGAGAGCTAGCTGGAATGCATAGCTTGTTAGCACGGAACACAAATCCATCATTAACGACAAACTTGTTCCAGGTTCTTCCTTCTTTACAATTCTGCAATACATCTTTAAAATCAGCATCATGCACATATTGATCTTTGATGGTCTCCAAACCAAATATTTTGAAGTCAAGTTGTGAAAGCATAGTATACCCTTCTTGTGTTTAATGACATAAGGGAAAGTTTCAATGAATTCAACCCATTTAGCATGTCTACGATTCAGTTTAGCTTGACTTTTAATATGTTTCAAAGATTCATGATCAGAATGTATAACAAATTCTTTGGGCCATAAATAATGTTGCCATGTTTCTAAAGTCCGAACAAGAGCATATAGTTCTTTATCATAAGTAGAATAATTCAGACTAGGCCCACTCAATTTTTCAGAAAAGTATGCAACAGGTTTGCCATCTTGTAATAACACACCTCCTAATCCAATGCCACTAGCATCACATTCAAGCTCAAAAGTCTTATTAAAATCAGGAAGTTGGAGTAAAGGAGCATGTGTCAACTTATCTTTCAATACCGTGAAGGCTTCTTCCTGTGCGGTACCCCAAACAAAAGGCACATCCTTCTTTGTAAGCTCGTTGAGAGGTGCAGCAATGGTGCTAAAATCTCTCACAAAACGCCTATAGAAACCAGCAAGTCCAAGAAAACTCCGCACTTGTGTGACCGTTTTGGGCTGCGGCCAACTCTCAATAGCTTCAATCTTGGCTTTATCAACTTCAATTCCCTGTGGAGTAACAACATAGCCAAGAAAAGATACTCGGTCGGTGCAAAAGGTGCACTTCCCAAGGTTACCAAACAAACGTGCATCACGTAGAGCAATAAAAACAGCACGTAAATGTTCCAAATGTTCTTCCAAAGATTTGCTATAAATCAGTATATCATCAAAATAGACTACCACAAATCGTCCAATGAAAGCACGTAAAACTTTGTTCATTAGTCTCATGAAAGTACTAGGTGCATTAGTTAACCCAAAAGGCATGACTAACCACTCATATAAACCAAACTTAGTTTTAAATGCAGTTTTCCATTCATCTCCCAATTTCATACGAATTTGATGGTATCCACTACGCAAATCAACTTTGGAGAATATTGTAGAGCCACTCAATTCATCAAGCATATCATCTAGCCTAGGAAAAGGATGACGATAACGAATAGTAATATTATTAATGCCTCTACAATCAACACACATACACGACGTACCATCCTTTTTTGGCACTAGTATAATAGGAACAGCACAAGGACTAAGAGATTCGCGTATATAACCTTTGTCGAGCAGCTCCTGTACTTGACGCATAATCTCCTTCGTCTCCTCTGGATTGGTACGGTATGGTGCACGGTTGGGTAGCGATGCACCGGGAATTAAGTCAATTTGATGCTCAATCCCTCGAATAGGTGGTAATCCCGGTGGCACGTCTTGTGGGAAGACGTCAGCGAACTCCTACAAAATGTTAGTGACAGCAGGGGGCAAAGAGGAAGGCACGTCCTCGAATGAAAATAATGCCTCTTTGCACACAAAAGCATAGCAAACAGATTTGTTGAAATCTAGCTCATCAATATCAGATTTTGTGGCAAGTAAACATGCACTTTTCAATTTAATTTCAAAAACAACACTAGATGGTTTATTATTAGGTTTCATTTGTTGCTCAAATTCCTTTGCCACAATCTGATTTTCACTCTTATTTTTCTCCTGTTTTGCTTTATTAGCTCTATTAATGTCATCTTTCAAAATGGAATCAGGAGTCATAGGAAGCAAAGTAATATTTTTATCCTTATGAACAAGAGTATACTGATTGTTTCTACCATGGTGTACAGAATTTTTATCAAATTGCCATGGTCTACCTAGTAATAAGGAACATGCTTGCATGGGTACCACATCACAATCAACATAATCATCATATGTAGAGATACTAAAATGCACACGAACAGTACGTGTTACCTTAACCTTGCCGCTGTTGTTGAACCATTGGATGTAGTAAGGATGTGGATGTGGTCTTGTGGTGAGAGATAGCTTCTCCACCATCTCCATGCTAGCCAAGTT
>NW_025240460.1:0-3593 GCF_018294505.1 Triticum aestivum
CCGCCGTGAACGACCCAAACCACCGCCATGAGCCACCACCACTCCGTGGCAGCCCACATCCACGCGCGGGACCCCTAGGCGGAGCCCCGCACCGCCGTACCGACCTGCACCACTGGAAGAGGCCAGCCCAGCCATAGACGCCCCTGCTCCGGCCACCTCCAGCACCCAAGGACTGCCGGAAACAACCGGACCATGCCGCCTCAGCCCGAGCCGCCCGCGAGAACAGCCGGCCGGAGGAGCAGCCTGCCAAATCTGGATCGGACTACCACAGCCCCGACGCCGCCCACCCTGTGCAGGCACACTCCGCCGACCCCAGCAGCCCTCCACGCATCGCTACCCGCCGCCACCATCGTCTCGCCGCTGCGCATACACCCAAGGCGACTGCCCGGCACTGGCCAGGCTTTGCCCGGCGGTGGCAGGGGGAGGAGGCTGGCGGTGGCCGGGTTGGGGTAGGGTTTCGCCCCCCGCCCCACGCTCGTGGGGCGGAAGCTGTATGTAGTCATCTTTCGAATTGTACAGTGCATTTCATTACAATGGGCTATTTTATAAAACAACCAAGTTTACTCTGTCCGGTAAGTTTAATTAGTTTTTCAAACTACTAGCAGAGTGCCCGTGCGTTGCCACGGAATAATAAATAAAAGTTATACAGAAAGATTGATTATCTGCATTTTTGTTTTATGAATGTCTGTATCGAGGGTAATGTGTATGCGCTGTCTGACTATGTGACAAACAAATTCTTATTTCCCCCCTTGTTTTACACTAATCTTACCGTGTGTTTACCATAAAATGACCCATGGTGTATCATATAAAAATAAATGTTGTAACCATGATACGTCCAATAAACAAAATCCACTATTTCTCATAGCACCACACATAAAAATACACCATTAATTGATCAATGCTCTTATATTTCTTTAGAGTATCATGTAATCATATTTGAAAGGGGATTAACAAAGTACCCCAGGCACATCTTTCATTTGACTGAACCCATGATTTTGTACAGTGTTATGCTTGCATCAAATACATTGTAAAACTAAGGCACTTCACCAATCCAAAGAAAAATAATATAAATCTGAAAAAAATTTCTACTCCCTCCGTTCCAAATTACTCGTCGTGGGTTTAATTCAAATTTGAACTAAAACCATGACAAGTAATTTGAAACGGAGGGAGTAGTTGACAACAAGAGAAAGTTGTGTTGCCTTCGAAGAATCATATAGCACACCGGATTTTAGCAATCAGTAGTTTAGCATGAGACAGCTCGAAAAACACCATGGGGCGTGGATTCGTAAACGTGCAAATGAGTGACATTGCCATCATTCCTGCAGCTGTAATCTCTCACATTCTTAATTAAGAGTTAAATATGTAACACAGTTAGATCCGAAGTTCAGATAAAAACCGTTGATCTATGACTGCAGTTGAAACTAAATTAGAATAACTAAAGCACAGGGAGGGAAGGAGAGTCGCTGCATTGGCATTCCATTATATTTGATGTAAGTTCTTCCCTCAAGTATGCCCCTGTTGTAATATCAAGGGCGCTGTATATCAATTTCCCAAATGAAGAGAGTACAATTCATGATTGCAATTAGCCAAAGGATACATCTGTATACCACTTATAATTGCTGCAAAATTCCCTGGCATTGCCATCACCTCAATTCTGTTACTTTTCTTGACAATATACTCCTGAAATATTGTGAAACAATACCTTCATTATTCCCCTGACATATGTATACACAGCCATTATATAGAATTCAGGGATCAAAGAGTTGAAATGTGAGATGTCATTCATACCTCGGTAACATTGACAGTGCAAAGCTAGGCCCCAGCCCCCAACAATGACCAAAATATCACCTTTCAAGGGGCTAAGTCCTTCTGCAAGGCATTCAAAAATGAAATGGAGAATAGGATAGACACCCATTTTAGAGAAATTGATACGATTCTGATATGCAAACTTCAGAGCAATTGGTATCTGTTTTCCATGTGTCCATTGGAGCTTGGTGTGCGGAAAATAAAATGTACATGCTATTAAGACTACAAAAAAAAATTCACGCAGTAACACATTACGAAGCTTAGAAAAACAGAAGAATTATTGTTATTGCAAAATTAGTTGAAGGAAATAAAGGGTTTATAGAATTGTGATATTTGTGTGAGGACTCCCATAGGAAATAATGTTCTTACTCGATGGACCTTCAGAGGCGTGCACATCGGAGGATACCGCCAATACGACCAGCCTCGCCGATTCCAACATCAAACAATGGAATCAACCCATACTTTGTCTTTGGGAAGATGAAAATGACGCAGGGAATCGCCTAGCAATCCATCTGCGGCTGCTACGACAGCTGCCGGGGTTTGGGTTATCCGGAAGGAAACTCGGGTGTGACTGCTATGGCGGTGGCAGGGCGCTAGAGCTCAACACACCCTTGGCAATCCACTGCCGCCGCCACGCATCGGTGCAATCTGTAGCAAGGAAATGGAGACCACTTATGTAGCTGATTCGAGGGGTCGTTCAAGTAGCATATGGGGTGATTCAATGTGGATACTCAATCAACATGAACATACAGGTCTCCACCCAGCAAGCCCGAGGAAAAGAGCTATTCTGCATAATATATATTACCTCTGAAATTCAAGGAAACCATTATTCCATTAAAAAAGAATACTTACTTGAGTTAGGAAGGAAAAGCTAAATCTCTTCATCTAAACAATCAAATGTTTACCGAAACAACTGTTTTCTGCACACAAGTTGAGTCATTTGAAGACACACTCCTGGGGTGTGTAATTTAATGAAGTAATCAGCTTGCCAACCTCAATTTTTGTGTGTGGAGCAGCATGATGTTTTCTTGCCGGAGATTTGACAAGGCCATGCATGTACATGGGCATCAATTATGCAGTTTTGGAGAAGGGAGCATATATATAGGAGAAACTTTCCTTTCAAATGCGTCCATTGGCGACGAGGCGTAGGCGAGGCTGGATCGCGTTCGGCCAAATTCCTGGTCGACACGCCTCCACTTGAGATGCACGCGGTCAGCCAGTTGACGCTGTGTGGTGGCGGTGGCCGGGCCACGTACGTACTGTGCGTCTCCTTGATTCTCCTCTCCCCCGAAATAGTTCTGCGCATCCATGCATTGATGCATGGGAGGCCGGCCCGTCCGACCATTGCTAATCAGAGGCCTGATTTCTATGTTAATAATAGAAAAATTAAACCGGTAATATCCATGACCCCTATAAGATAACATTGTCTAAAACGTGTGTAAATAATAAAATCTACACATTTACTTTGAAATCATATGATTCACGACCAGATTTTTGACTCACAAAGTAGCATGAACTTCAGTCTAATTAGCACTACCAAATATGCTGGGTTGATGAAGCAAAGTAGTAACCATTTACCGGATTTACATTCTCATCTGCAGTGAACTCATGCATGCATAAGAGCGGATTTTACATCCTCGTTCAGACGAATTCCCTGACTTCTGCAAAATGAGGATTCTTCCTAGAAAGCCAAACTTACCATAGAGCTGGAGGAAGAGTCCGGTAGTACTGTGCTGGGCGTCGGGCGTTGGTACTCGGTAGGGGGCACCGTCGCTCCAGGTCGATGC
>NW_025240461.1:0-3593 GCF_018294505.1 Triticum aestivum
CGAGGCGGCCGGCGGGGCAGGAGGCCGGCGCGGGGGAGGGCGGCCGGCGGGGAGGAAGGCCGGCGCGGGGGATTGAGGGAGGGAGTGGAGTGTGTGAGTGAGCTGAGTTATGAGGCCGGGGGCGCGAGCAGGCCGGCCGGCGCGCGAGCCGGGGGAGGGAGTGGGCTTAGCAGCAGCGTGGGTAATGGGCCAGCGCTACTGCTAAGCCCACTAGCTGTAGCGCCGGCGCACCTCACACGCTACAGCTAAGTGGCCTGCCATTTTGGCCCGGCGGCCCGCTAAACAGTAGCACGGCCCGCACCAACCAGCGCTGCTGCTATACAGTAGCAGTAGCGCCCGTTTTGGCCGGCGCTACTGGTACATACCAGTAGCGTGGGCGCCCAAACAGGCGCTACTTCTAAAATTCTATGTATAAGCATTTTCCTAGTAGTGTCAATGGACAACCCCAACAACGCTGGCGCTCCTCCATCGACATCTTAATGATATTCTTCAGGGGCATTAGTCCTCATTTTTTGTCCCTTTTGGTCATTCAATGACAAAGGGTGGGATTTGAGTTAGTCTTCAAGCGGGTCTTATATATGGGTTGTTTTTCCTTAAGTTACAACTCTTGCTCTTCTGAGGTGTTTGCTCTGATGAGTTGTAAACTTAAGTACTATGGTGCTCTGATACTTTTGAACTACTTTTCTGCATGCTTATTTCCTCAAGTACATTAATGCACGCATGCTGAATTTCATCAAACACCATATTTCAACATGCATTTCAAATTCTTCATATTATATGTCAAATGCGTGTATGAATTACAAGATATAGGGGGAGATCTCCATGATATTACTCTAAAATGTGCATTTGCAATCCAAAGTAAATTCCTCAAATATGCACATCTTCAGGGGGAGTTCTTCTATATCTTGCAATCAAATTCCTCAATATCAGTATTTACACTACATATGTTTATCCCCGTTGAAAACTTAACCTATTTGTCATCAATCACCAAAAAGGGGGAGATTGTAGGTGCATCCAGTGCCCCTTAGTGATTTTGGTGTATTGAAGACTTATAGGTTATGGGACTAATGTGTTTGTGAGTGTACACAAGTTCTATAAGTCTATGAGGAGTTTGATATTTACGAAGAAAGTCGACCCCTAAAAATGAATGTCTTCATTTGAAGACTTTGGTTTTCTTGAAGACTTTGAAAATGAGAAAATTTGTGTGACCTTGAAGACTTCGATATTCATGCGAGGATTATGAAGCGTGAAGACTTTTGTTTTCGTAGTTTCATTTTCTCTTTCTTGAGTCATAGGAAACACCGTACTGTTAAAGGGGTCGAGGTAAAACTAAGGAAAAGTTTCCAAGTGATGCTCATCTCAAAATCCTACACATACCCAATCCTTTCGAGTGAAGCCATTGGAAACCTCATATAGTTCAGTCAATTTCTTCAGTGACAGAGACGAAGATCTTCTGGTCTCTGAGGAATTTGTTCTGACTGAGGAGTTAGGAATTCGCAAGTGCGGATTGCCTACAAATGAGGAACATGATAGCCCTGAGGAATTTGAGAGATCAAATTCCGATCGTTGTTGTGCTATGCGCTAGCTATCCAAAATATCCTAACCACCTAACGGTCATATCATTGAAGGGCATTTATGTCTTATCATGTCAGACTGCTCCCTGGGATATAAATAACCGCCCCCCTACAACCACTAGTTGGTTGGCTGCTCCGAGAGAAACTGACACTTGTCATTGAGAGCATCCCATCCTCCGAGGACTTTGAGCAAAAATCATCAAGTGAGGAAAACCCAAACCCAAAACACCTACAAACCCAAAGTGATTGAGCATCACTGAAGAGATTGTTCCTGTGTGGAACCGATGCTTGTTACCTTTGAGGACTGTGCATCCTCAGACGGTCAGGCGTCATGGTCTAGAGCATCCAAGAGGAATTGTGGATCTCTGAGTGACTGAGTCTGTGAAGGTTTGGAAATCACCTAAAGACTTACCACGAGTGATTGGGTGAGGTTTGTGTGACCTTAGCTCAAGGAGAATACGGTGAGGACTGTGTGTCCTCAGGTTTAAATACCTAGCCACTCCAACCAGACGTACGACTGTCACAGCTATTGGAACTGGTCTACCAAATCATCGTCTTCACCAAGCTACTGGTTCTATTTCCTCAACCCTTTCATTTCCTCATTCATGTGTTGATGTACCTGATCATTGCTGTTTGAAGACTTTGACTGAAGACTTTCTTAATTTCCTCAATCCTAATTCTCCAGTCACTTTATCTTCAGCCTGCTTATCCTGTTTACACGCTACTTGTGCTTTGTGTATGTTTGATTTCATCATGATGACTATGCTACTGCTCTGTTATGCATGCACCTGAGTACTTATTCCGTTGCTCGTAGTTCATGATTAGGAAATTCCTCAAGTTGGATTTCCTCAGTGACGAATTTGTAAAAATTGCATATTCACCCCCCAACGCACTTTCAATATGTGTTCGATATTTTGATGATATGTATGTTGTGATTCCCTTAGTGGTGTTATGTGAATGTAGACTACATGACACTTCACCATCTTTGAGCCTAAGGGAATTCATTATGCAGTAGTTATTAGATGATGAGTTGCTAGAGTGACAGAAGCTTAAACCCTAGTTTATGCCCTACTTCGTAAGAGACCGATTTGGATCGAAATGTTTAATGCTATGGTTAGATTTTATCATAATACTTTTCTCGTAGTTGCGGATGCTTGCGAGGGAGTTAATCATAAGTGGGAGGTTTGTTCAAGTAAGAACAACACCCAAGCACCGGTCCGCCCACATATCTAATTATCAAAGTAGCGAACGCGAATCAAACCAACATGATGAAAGTGACTAGATGAAATCCCCGTGTGCCCTCAAGAACGCTTTGCTTATTATAAGAGACCGTTTTGGCCTGTCCTTTGCCACAAAAGGATTGGACTACCTTGTTGCACTTTATTTGCCGTTACCATTACTTGTCCATGACAAATTATCTTACTATCAAACTACCTGTTACCAACTATTTCAGTGCTTGCAAAAATTTACCTTGCTGAAAACCACTTGTAATTTCCTTCTGCTCCTCGTTGGGTTCGACATTCTTAGTTATTGAAAGGACTACGATTGATCCCCTATACTTGTGGGTCATCAGCAGGCAAGCCCTGCCGCCAAATCGTGAGGCGGCAACACTGCTGTTGCTGCACGCGAGCCGACAACATCTGTTTTTGTTTCGTCTTTCTATATGGCACTGATTCCTACCACCGATAGCATCTTTTTTTGTTTGTCTTTGTATATGGCACCGATTCCTACCATTGCTGCACACTGATTGCAGTGTTTTGGATCACGTATATTTTCCGCCTAAAATTTCGTCTGTTCGCGCTTATTTTCAAGGCATCATATTTGTCATCCGAGCCTATAAATACACCAGTCCATAGACGAGGTCCACGAATAGCCTATTTTCCCGCCTATTCGCGGCCCATGTGACATTTCTTCCCGCCTATTTTTCCTGCCATAAATTATTTTCGTCATTTTCTTTCCCGCTATTTTCTTTCCTGCCAAATTTTCCCGCCATCAATTTTTCCCGTCATTTTCTTTCCC
>NW_025240462.1:0-3593 GCF_018294505.1 Triticum aestivum
TGATGCCATGTTGTATTTGCACATATCGAGCATATTGTGTGTATGTTATTGAAATGCTTGGTATGTGTGGGATCTGACTATCTAGTTGTTTATCCTTAGTAGTCTCTCTTACCGGGAAATGTCTCCTAGTGCTTCCACTGAGCCATGGTAGTTTGCTACTGCTCCGGAACACTTAGGCTGGCCGGCATGTGTCCTTCTTCGTTCCTGTGTCTGTCCCTTCGGGGAAATGTCACGCGATGAATACCGGAGTCCTGTTAGCCTGCTACAGCCCAGTTTACCGGAGTCCTGCTAGCCCAGTTGCTACAGCCCGGATTCACTCGCTGATGACCGACACATTCGTTGTTGGGTCATGTATGCCTGTCCCTGTAAGTTAGTGCCACTTTGGGTTCACGACTAGCCATGTCAGCCCGGGTTCTTTGTCATATGGATGCTAGCGGCACTATCATATACGTGAGCCAAAAGGCGCAAACGGTCCCGGGCCAGGTAAGGTGGCACCCGTGGGAATACCGTGCATGAGGCCGCAAAGTGATATGATGTGTTACATGCTAGATCGGTGTGACTCGGGATCGGGGTCCTGACAGCTTTGGTATCAGAGCTTGACTGCCTGTAGGATTACCAAGCCAAACTGGTCGAAGTTGAGTCTAGAAATTCTTTAGTTATATAAGGGAATTGATTGTGGGATGGAACGTAAGGCTCTTTTTACTCCTTTACCTCATGCCCTTCTAATCCGAGTCATCTTATCCTTCCTACGGGGTTAAGGAACTAGGCTATCTCTTCTTTCTATCAGGATCACGTGTTACTAATCCGTAGACTTATAAGACTGTTGGATTTAAGGCTCTGTTCAGTTCCTACTACTTCCGTATGTTTACTATTGATCTCGAAATCTTGATATTGTCCTTCTGAGTGGCTATGCCACCATTTTTGTAGCATGTCTCCAATCTTTTGAGCATTTACAACCGTTATGCTCTCCGAGTCATCCCAGGTTTCTAAATAATCTGATGCAATTGCAAAATCCTTCCCTCGGTTTCGATGTCCTTCCTGGCCAGGTTAACCACACTAAACGGTGAGTTGATGTACTTTATTGCCTCAGCGTATATGTTGGAGCTATGATTATGACCCTAGATGTCTAGTGTATCACCTAGTAATCTAGCCATGTTCTGTGTCCCAGTGTGATGATTCTGGCCATCATTCTCGAAGGCATCCCGTGATGCCACATAGTTAGTAGGCATTCTACTCCTGGGTTTCTGAACCCGAGATTTCCCTACTTACTTCATGTTGTTAGTGTTGCTCGTACCTTTAGGATATTAGTAACCTTTGCGATAGTCCTCGAGGTTCGTGGTATATCGTTCTTCCAAATACCATGAACCATTCTTGGCAGGAGTTCTTTTGAACCAAAAGATCACAACCAGAGTGCTTTTGATGAGTTCTCCATTCTATATTGTGAATCTGCCAGTTCTACCTTCTGCATGGGTTATTCGGAAGAAATGTTGAGCTTTGCTCGACATACTAATCTATGCATCCACAACTCAAAAAGATATATGTTCCTTTGAGTTTTCCCTCTTCAGTCGTATTCCGATCTTCGTCTATCAATTGATAGTCAGGAGTAATTGTGCATTCGTGTCATCGATGCTTATTAATCTTGTGGTCCGTCAAGCCATTCTTTTCAGGATGACTAGGAGAAACAAACTCCAGTACCTCATCCATATTTAGGATTGGGTCAAAGCAGTTGTACTCCGCAGATCAAAATACTAATCCAGTTTTTGTTCTGTTCCACCCTGGAGTGTTACCATCTTTATATTAAGACTATCTTGGGAATTGCACACCATCCTATGAATTCTTGATTTAGTGATACTTTCGCCATCATTATTCATTCCTCGGTTTCGTGTTGTCGCAACCGGAATGCCGACAAGTGAACTATGATGTGTGAAGTCAATACTCCTAGCAACCGTGTTGCTTGGTAGTTAATGGACAACAATCTCATCCTTAGCGTGTTGATTATTGAATCGTCACCCTAGGGTTGATCATGCTACCTAGTCCTTACTTCCGGTGCACTTCTCGATCAATGAGTTTGGATTGTGCCAATCCCTCGCTTATTTGATCATATCATCTTGCCCTGAAAAGCAAGATTGTTCTCTAGCTTAGAAGCATGCCGGTGGTTCGTGATTTTCTGATTATCTTCTCAGAAGTATCACCAGGTTGTCACCTGACCGCTATGTTGAGTTGTGAGCTAGTTGGTTTTATGTAACCACCTCTTCTCCAAGAATCCGTGTTGGATACCCTGAGCTAGTTGGTTAAGCTAAACAACAACTTGGAGAGTTGGAAGATAAAGCTTGTCTGACTTAGTTCATTCCAAAGGGATATCCTTGTGCGTGTGTGTTGAAGAAAGATGATATCTTTATTGGTTGATCCTCGTGATCAATTATTGGATCTATTATCTTACCCAAACCTTTGATTTGAGTATGGGCTATCGTCAAATCAAATGAGAACCAGCGATATTCGTAATGTTGTCTTACTCGTGGTTGTTCCTCGAGCATACACCATTATATCTTTCGGGTCTGACCAATGCTATCACCTTGTTCACATAATTGTGGAATTCCACTAATATGGAAACCTGGATGAATTGTTGTTGAGCCCATCAGCAGCATTTTGTCTCCTCCATGATTCATGTTGAACATCAACCTAGTGTTGGAAACTTTGTAAGCAATGCCTTCGTGTTCCGTTCATGAAGCTTGTGCTTGGGTGGAAGAAGAGACTTCCTCTAATTCACGTGCACTTGATGTAAGTTGCCGCCGTGGATCGGAGAAAGATTATTTTTGCTTTTAGGGAATCGTTCCAAGTTGGTCATGCACATGTGTGAAGTACTCTATGGTTTGGTAGGTTGGCCGCCTCCATTCTATATGGGTTTCCTAGCACACCAAGCCATTGATTGATTTGCTCGAGGAAAAGGAGTTTGTTGTGCTAATTCTAGATCATGCACAAGACTCCAATATCCTCGATGATGGTTCCCAACCAGAACTCGGTAGTGTTTATTGTAAGACTTCTACGTGGTCATGCTTGTCTTGGACAGCGTGTTCACATGTATGTAGCAGAAACAACTCATGTTTTGGAGCTTGCTATCGTAGTTCATTTCCCGAGAATCTCGCAACGTCATCTCGTCGATTTGTGTTGCAAACTTTCATTTTTCTTTCTAGACTCGATGAGTCTGGATTGTTCTGACACCAACCAGATCTGAATCTCAGGCAGATATGATGGTTGGAACATTTCCCAAGAACTATAATAATAGTCTTTCTGTAACCGGTTAAGTGGATGTCATGGCCAACACACCCAGCCGGAAGACCTATTATTGTAGTATCTTGATTGAAGAACTTGGCCACCTCCCCATAAGGATTTCGTAGGACTTACTCCCTAGTTGTTCCTTATGGATTTTTGTGCTCCTAAGTTCGAGCTTTTACTTGATGTTCTAGATACCAAACCATATCTATGAATGGGTTACGCTAGGACATCAAGGAGAACATTAGAAGCGGAGTGCTAAATGTCTCTTGGTCGATCATCCAGATTTTAATTCCTTGGCCTCGCGAAGGTGAAATTTGAGA
>NW_025240463.1:0-3593 GCF_018294505.1 Triticum aestivum
GCATCATGTGAGGCAACATATATGATCACATATGTGAATGGAAACATTAAAAAGCGACAAAACTACTTTTTGCAGAATAATACACCACCGTATCGCAATCATGGGAGTCCAGTTAACGATTTTCATTGAAATTGAATCCATTTTTTAATAGAGCACATAAAATGCAACTTGCTGGATTCTATTGACCCGTATGCTTGTCATAGTAGTTCTGCTCATAAGGATCACCTGATGTCACCATGACTACTAAAAACTATGTCATCAGTAGACACTACAATACGTTACAACAGTACCACTATTTTGCAAACTATCCTTGTAAAAACATAAAGTTTGCTAAAGAAATATGTCCTGTTGGGAAAATGCATCATTCTCACCGCACACCCAGGTGCATGCCGACATGTGTGAGATGGCAGCCGAGGTGCCGGTTTCCTCGCCCAATGAGGCGGATCCCGCCTGAAGCAACAAAGACAAATAAACTCCTAACATGCTACATTTCTCTACTCCTACAACCATGGCGGGAGTGCTCATCTAACTACTACATTTTCTCAGCAAAAGAAAAACAAACAGCACAACGTCCCTCAGTTTTTTCTAAAGCTAAGTGGACCATAAAAAATGAATTGTTTTGTAGAATGCAAATTAAACTTTCTGGTTTTTTTCTAAAGCTAACGGGACCATAAAAAGAGAATTGTTTTGTAAAATGCAAATTAAACCTTTGGTTTTTTCTAAAGCTAACGGGACCATAAAAAATGAATTGTTTTGTAAAATGCAAATTAAACCTTCTGGTTTTTTCTAAAGCTAACGGGACCATCAATTTCCAGCGAGAACTGCATCTCACAGCTAACTGCATCAGTTACTTTTTTCTCAATTTATAATAGCAACCCACTACATTAACAATTAATGAAGTTAACTGTCGCAGTTAACAAAAGATAACTGCTACAATAGATGAGCTATACATCCAAGAACTGAAAACCAAATTTCTATCAAAATAAACGAACACAAAAGCTCTCTGGAACTTGCAAAGAACCAGCTGGCAGCTTCATTATTTTCACATGTCAGAGTTGCATACAAATCAGATCATAATCAGGTACAAGTACCAAGGCTGGTGATCGGCGCAAAAACCGACTGTGTAGCTTACGCTACAGTCACCATGTTCTCTAACCGCCTGACGGCCGATGACTAACTGTTGCTGAAGAATTACAAATGGTGGAACTAAATTAAACTTCTGAAAAGCAGGAAGTTAATTGAGAGTCCAAATATTTGGACTGAAGAGAAGTGAGTCCAAACCAGTGAAAGTAGTGGAAGTTAACTCCGAGGACGAGCTCGTGCCGTCAGCACGTTGATCCCTCGTGTCCAGTGGTGGTCGTCGCCATTGCTAGCCACAAGGTGTCATTCCTCATGCGGGGGCGCCCCTGTTCAAGCAAAATCATAGTAAATTTGAATGGTTTTACAGATTATGAACATTCAGAAGTAGCCAACAAACCTATTAGACATCTATTCACTGTCGCAAAATTGTTTCTGACCATTAGGTGAGGAAGTCATCAAAGAAGCTGTTGATTGTCTTGAACATGTACTCCTACATAGCACCCATGGGCGTTGCCCCCACTAAGAAAAATCTTCCATACAAAAATCAATCAGTGGAGAGCATGCCCATGCCACCGAACGCTGATGCGACCTGGAGGTTGTTGTTGGCCACGGCCACGGGCGCGTGATGGCCGGGCTCGGCTCATGCGCCTCCTCCGGAGGTAGGAGGAGCTCTCCCATGGAGGTGGGCGCTGATTCTCGGGGTGCTGGAGGCGCGCGCCGTCGAGGGTGATGGGCGGCCACCGTTGGCGGGGGCTGGATGCACGGGATGGATGCCGACGAGCAGCTCCTCCGTGTTCCCCGCATGGCCGGCGAGCAGCTCGTCCATGCTGTCCCCCACCATGTGTTCGGCAAGGTGATGCGGTCAAGGCCTCAAGGGACTCTCACCGGCTGGATCCCATGGCCTTGATCTGTTCCTTCAGTTGGGGAACAACTCGTCATCAGCACTGCTGGAAAAGGCATGGGAACTTGGCGTGCTCGTCCTCGGCGACGAAGGGAACTGGAAGGAGGCCGGCGACAGGTGAAGCACCGGCGGCGGCGCGCAAGATGTGGCGGATCCTGCTGATCTCGTACGATTTGGCAACGGCGGAGCGAGGACGGGCACCGCGGAAAGGACGGATGCGGGCGCGGCGGCGGCGGAGGGAACCCTCCTCTTCTCGTGTGGGGCAGCAATGCCAACGACGCACTGCAGGCGGATCTTGGCGCACTGGTTCGTCACGGTCACCCTGTACATCGATGAGCCGTCGCTCTGAGGCTCGCCGAGGTTCTGCGTTATGAAGAGGTCCTTCTCGGGGTCGCAGTGGGCAGCGGCGGCGGCGAAGGCCGGCGGTCCGGAGAGGGCCGAGGCAACCAGGACGATGGCAGGTTAAGCTTGTCGAAGAGATTTCTTGCCCTTCAATCGGAAGGAAACGTTGGTTAGGTCGATCCGGCCCGGTGGCAATTTGGGGTCTGGCTAGGAATCAGTCGGCTGACGTCAGCGTACAATTTTTATGGCGCAACATTTGTTTTCAGCCAGGTTTTGTTACTTTTCCTAGAGGAACTAAGCCAGATTTTGTTCTACGTATCGCTGCTTGTTTCTCCACTCGCGATCGTTGCATGGGCCTGCGGATCGGCCCATTTTTCTTCTTTCGCATTGCACGTCACGTGCTCGTGCTATGTTCCTTCTCTTTTGTTTAGATCTGTGTTCCTTCTCTTCTTTTTTTATGTCTATGTTCCTTCTCTTCTCTGTGTACTTGTCGCATATTTTTTCTCATCATTTTTTAAAATGGGTTTGAGTTGTATAAAAATATATTTTATGACAAAGAAGTAAAATATCAAAAATGGAAAAAAGAACACAAAATATAATTCCTACTCTCCATATCATCTTGCTCGCTCTTTGTTTTTCCTATCATTCTTCGAAAAACAATTTGTATTGTAAAAAAGATCTTTCATGTTAAAAAAAATTAAAACAAAATTAAAATCTCAGTTGCATGTAGGGTCTATCTAGTTCTCCGTTGACTGAGACTTCACGAAGACTCAGTCGACTGATGATATCAGCATACGTATATGACATCAGCACATGTACAAACCAGACCTGCTTCGTTTATGTGACTGTTTGCGTGTTTTTGCTGTTATGGGTTGGCTTTGTACTTCTACTGGGCCTTTATCTCATCTTTTTTCTTTTCCCTGCGATCTGTTGCTTTTTGCCGGATTTTTTCCTCTTCTTGTACTTGGGCTGTACGACTGCAAATATAATATGTGTTTTGCTATCCAGCTACAACCTTAGTGTTTCTAAAAAAAGCTACAACCTCAACGAGTGAGGTAACTTTTTTTGTTCAAATCATAGCATTTTTTCCGGAAAAATTATTGTATATGCAATACGGTGCATGCTTGTAGTGTTTTTTTAGATGGGCATATAACTTATTGTCATTTTGGATTTGAACACAAAGAAACGATATTGAAGAAATAATAATAATTTTGTGCTTCCTATTGCTTGCTGACGAGCTATGAACTTGCTACCTGCGATTGTTAAAGTA
>NW_025240464.1:0-3593 GCF_018294505.1 Triticum aestivum
CATATGTTTGCTTGTTTAATGATTCTATTTGAGGATAGGAGTATTAAATATTAAGATACATTTAGTATTCAATGTTGAATAATAATGTTAGTGATTTGTTACAGTAGAAGATGATATGCTTTTGCATTGGTTTATACTAACCTATCTCACGAGTTCTTGTTGAGTTTGTTGTGAATGAAGCTTTTGATAAAAAGAGAAACCGTGACATGAAAGGAATTAAGGAGACACAAAAGCTAAAGCTTGGGGATTCCCAAGGCACTCCAAGATAATATTTCAAGAAGTCTCAAGCATCTAAGCTTGGGGATGCCCCGGTAGGCATCCCACCTTTCTTCTTCAACAACTATCGGTTAGTATCGGTTGAGCCTAAGTTTTTGCTTCTTCATATGAGTTGTGCTATCCTTGCAATGTCATTTTATTTTGTTTTTCTTGCTGCTTGAATACATTACCAAGATCTGAAAATCTTTAATGAGAGAGAGTCTTCATATAGCTACATAATTATTTAGCTACTCATTGATCTTCACTTATATCTTTTTGGAGTAGTTTTTCATTTACTTGCGTGCTTCACTTATATCCTATGAGTAAATTGTTGAATGAGTTGATTGTCATAAATCTGAAATTATATGTCTTTTTTGCTTATCCCATGGGGAGTAATGACTTCACATCTAAGGAGTAGGGGTTGTAAATTTATTGACGGTTAGCAAGCATTGTATTAGTCATTTGAACAATTCATGAAAGAATATTGAAGGAAGGGAGGTTTCACATATAAATATATTATCATAGACATCTTTTATAATTGGGAGCACTCATTAAGTATGGCATGTTAAAGAGTTGATATTGGATAAGGAAGACAACATAATGGGTTATGTTTTCTCGCATCTCAGTTAAAGTATATTGTCATGGATCATTCAAACTTGTTGAGCTTGCCTTTCTCCCCTTGCTAGCCAAAATTCCTAGCACCAAGTAGAGATACTACTTGTGCTTCCAAATATCCTTAAACCCAGTTTTTACCATGAGTGTCCACCATACCTACCTATATGCGGTATTTACCTACCGTTTCAAGTAAATTTGCATGTGCCAAACTCTAAACCTGCAAATTATAATCTGTTTTTATGCCTGAATTGCTCATGTAGCAACTAGGGGCTGTCAGTGTCTTCCATGCTATGTGGGTTATTATCAAGAGGAGTGGACTCCGCTCCTCATTCACGAAAAAGTGGTGGTAACCAGGATGCCTAGTCCCATGATCAAAAAGATCAAAATCAAATCAAAATAATTAAATAAAACTCCCCCAGGATTGTTGTTAGTTGGAGGCACTTGTTGTTTCGAGCAAGCCATGGATTGATATTTGTTGGTGGTTGGGGGAGTATAAACTTTTACCATTCTGCGTGGGAACCGCCTATAATGTATGTAGTATGGAAGATATTGGGAACTCTTGGTTGTTATGTTGACAATGAGATCATACCTCTCAAAATTATTTATCTCTGTTTTAAAAATCGAGCTCTGGCACCTCTGCAAATCCCTGCTTCCCTCTGCGAAGGGCCTATCTTTTACTTTATGCAAGACTCAAGGTGGTCTTCACCTTTCTCTTTTTCATTTTATCCTTTGGCAAGCACTTTATGGTGGGGTGATCCTGATATATATATATATTCAATTGGATGTACGTTAGCATGAACTATTATTGTTGACATCACCCAAAGATGAATACATTTGGAGGCAACATTATAAGCCCCAATCTTTCTCTGTGTCTGATTAAAACTTCATAATCACAAGTATTGCGTGAGTGTTAGCAATTGTAGAAGACTATATGATAGTTGAGTATGTGGAGTTTGCTATTCCTGAAAATAAGATGAATTGCAATTGTTTTGATGACTAAGAATGAAGTTTGCTAGTTTTCAAGAATGTTTATGGTCTATACTTTAACATGTGAATTGCTTGTTACTAGTTTGTGAAAAAATTTATGAGATGAACTACTGTTATGACATATTATCATGCTAGAAAAGGTGATTGAAATTATAATTGATCAAACTTGTGCACCTCTAGCATTCACACTTCATAAATTCTTTCTTTTATCATTTACCTACTCGAGGACGAGTAGGAATTAAGCTTGGGGATGCTGATATGTCTCCAACGTATCTATAATTTATGAAGCATTCATGCTATTTTATTATCTGTTTTGAATGATTATGGGCTTTATTATACACTTTTATATTACTTTTGGGACTATCCTATTAACCGGAGGCCCAGCCCAGATTTGCTGTTTTATGCCTATTTCAGTGTTTCGAGGAAAAGGAATATCATACGGAGTCAAAACGGAACGAAATCAACTGGAGAAGTTATTTTTGGAAGGAAACCCACCTGATGGACTTGGACCCCATGTCAGAAGATACGGGAGTTGCTCACGAGGGTGGGGGGCGCGCCCCCTGCCTCGTGGGGCCCCTGTAGCTCCACCGACGTACTCCCTGCACCCATATATACCTACGTATCGTAAAACTTCCAGAACAGAAGATAGAACGGGAGTTCCGCCGCCGCAAGCCTCTGTAGCCACCAAAAACCTCTCGGGAGCCCGTTCCGGCACCCTACCGGAGGGGGGATCTTTCATCGGTGGCCATCTTCATCATCCCGGCGCTCTACATGACGAAGAGGGAGTAGTTCATCCTCGGGGCTGAGGGTATGTACTAGTAGCTATGTGTTTGATCTCTCTCTCTCGTATTCTCTCTCGTGTTCCCTCTATGGCATGATCTTGATGTATCCCGAGCTTTGCTATTGTAGTTGGATCTTATGATGTTTCTCCCCCTCTACTCTCTTGTGATGAATTGAGTTTCCCTTTTGAAGTCATCTTATCGGATCGAGTCTTTTATGAGAACACTTGATGTATGTCTTGGTGATCAACTTGCGGGTTTCGTAACATTGGGAACCTATGCATAGGGGTTGGCACACGTTCTTGACTCTCCGATAGTAGCTTTGGGGCACTCTTTGAAGTACTTTTATGTTGGTTGGATGAATCTGAGATTATGTGACGTATATCGTATAATCATGCCCACGGATACTTGAGGTGACAATGGAGTATCTAGGTGACATTAGGGTTTTGGTTGATTTGTGTCTTAAGGTGTTATTCTAGTACGAACTCTTCTATAGATCGATCCAAAAGAATAACTTTGAGGTGATTTCGTACCCTACCATAATCTCTACATTTGTTCTCCGCTATTAGTGGCTTTGGAGTGACTCTTTGTTGCATGTTGAGGGCTTGTTATATGATCTATCTATGTTATTATTGTTGAGAGAACTTGCACTAGTGAAAGTATGAACCCTAGGCCTTGTTTCCTATCATTGCAATACCGTTTACGCTCACTTTTATCGCTCGCTACCTTGCTGTTTTTATTATTTCAGATTACAGAAACCTATATCTACTATCTATTTTGCACTTGTATCACCATCTCTTCGCCGAACTAGTGCACCTATACAATTTACCATTGTATTGGGTGTGTTGGGGACACAAGAGACTCTTCGTTATTTGGTTGCAGGGTTGTTTGAGAGAGATCATCTTCATCCTACGCCTCCTATGGATTGATAAACCTTAGGTCATCCACTTGAGGGAA
>NW_025240465.1:0-3593 GCF_018294505.1 Triticum aestivum
GTCGACTCGGCGGTGGTGGAGATCTACTTGATCAAGGCCATGTTCGGGACTGGGCTCCGCCAGGCTGGTATTGGGAGGTGCTACCTTCTGGGAGACGTAGGTTGGTGAGGAGGCAGCCCGTTGTTGACCCGATCCTTGTTTGGTGGCGGTCACGTGGGCCAGTGATGGTGCCGAAGCTTCCGGACACCGTGGAGATGGTACGTCACCGTGTCAGCGAGGAGGACGACCACGTCCGTCGCTACGTGGTTGCGTTGGAGGGCAGGTTCGACAATACCTGGCAGGTTCTTCAGAGATCTCACTGGAGCTATGATCCCGTGATCGTTCCTTATCTTTGGGTGTCCACCGCCTGCGATGATACCCATCGGGCGCTACAATTCTAGTGGTATTAATTAGTGATGCTATATGTATGATAGTATTCGAGGAGTATTCGACGATGTACGGACACAAGAGATGATGTACTTTTCGTTATAATTGAATGCATGCTAATTTGAATACTACTTTATTTTACAATTTGGTTTTGCTTATTAAATGCTTATATTGAAAAAGTACTCCTACTTTGAATGCTAAAATTAAAGAGCACTCTATGCAGAAATCTAGGAGCCCCCTCCATCATCCACGCCATCGTGGGGGTAGCTTCTCCTTCATTCCCGTGTGCTAGACAATTTGTTGTAATAATGCACTCGGGAATTAAAGGAGGAGCTACGTACCATCACCGATAGTCAACCCGTGATTAATAATAATGATCTAATTTAGGTTTTTAGTACATATATTTAATATTTGAATTATGAACTTAGGCCGGAAATGTCGTACTCGGACAATGAAAACCGCCCGGGGGAGTGCGACTGGTGCCACGACGACCGAGGTATGTGCGACAGGTTCATTGAGAAGATCGACGCTTCAGCATTAAGCTCGAGGAGACCTTCGATGTTCATACAGTACACAACGAAGACAATAGTTTTTTCGTAATTAAGCACGACGTCAACTATTTTAACGTGTATTTTTCATTTTTTCCAATTCGACTAGCTTATCCCATGCTATGCAAGACGCTATGTCTTGGAGAGGATGGGTTTTGAAGATCATGAAAGTATGGAACCAAAAAAATTCTCCTAAGGACCCATCATGGTGTGGATTTTCAAGTAAAGTTGTACAATGCTGAGAGTGTAACCCATTTTGGTTGCAAAAATTGGGAAGCACTTTGCAAGATGTATGGTTTTGATGAGGGTATGCTTGTCACCATGGATCTTGGTGATCCTACAATCCAGCAAGAAAATAAGGGCATTTGGGTCCTTGTGGATACACCTCCAATTGTTCCCCCATGTGAGCTTAACATAGTTATTAAGTAATTTATATTGTTTATTTCAAAATAGTTGTCAGCTTGTTTCCATTGACAGCTTATTTTCATTCTTCAAAGAATGTGCGGAAAATGGTAAACAAAACCCACTACACCAATGGCTCCGAATTAACTTATAAGGAGAAAAATTATCTGATCGCATTTTGTACTGATCTTGAGAATTACAATGTCTACAGTCAAACTCCTCAACATTATGGTCAATATGTGCCACTAGTGCACGTGTTGAACTACGGTAACTACCATGGAGATACCCTGGTAAGATTTTTTACTATTACGACATCCCTGCATCTTTTTCTAAATACTTCTAAAAGTAGTACATCATTGCTAACTACGAAGTTATTACTATGTTTTTCAACAGATAATCCCGAATGATTGTGTGCCTCATCTGATGTATACGCACGGTCGCCTTGATGTTTTGAACATACAAACAGGTCGTCCTACGAATCTCAATTGTCCATACCGGATTTCTAAAAGAAGTGGAGACATCACAATCAAAGAATGGAAAAAATGTATGGACAGTCATAAGGAGCTTCTTGCAAGCAAAAGGAGGTGAAGCACAAGAATTGGAGACAGGATGATCTCCATTCTTCATAATGGAGAGTCAGAGTCTATCTTGTTTCATGCTATTTTACCTTAAGGGTGTTTAGGTCCTACCTGATACTGATGACCATGTGCTAAGAACAATTATGTAGGGTTGGGTTCGATGACTATGAGGAGGATGATCGTATGACTTGTTATTAATAACGAGTAGAAGTTGTATGATGATGCATGATTAGTAGGACTTGTTATTATATATGATGATGTATGATGCGAGCATGCATTAGTTATTATATATCAGCGGGTGAAATGAACATAGCAGTATAATAGAGGACACTTCTCTCTATTAGCTAGCTAATAACAACCTAAAATTAACCCCCAAAACCCCTAAACCAGCCACTTTTTTTTTAAAAGAAAAACCTCAGCTCCTGACACGTGGAAGCCTTTTGGTCCCGGTTCATGTCACCAACCGGGACCAAAGGCCCCCTTGCCTGGGCCGCTCGCAGTAGCCACGTGGAGGCCCATCTGTCCCGGTTCGTGTTAGAAGCGGGACTAAAGGGTGGAGGCATTAGTCACGACCCTTTAGTCCCGGTTCAAGAACCGGGACTAAAGGCCCTTACGAACCGGGACTGATGCCCCCTTTTCTACCAGTGTTGGCTTCATCTGGGGAGTAGGCTGATGGAGGTTCAGCTTACTCACCAGCCCGATCAGTTGTGCTGGAAGCTTACTACTTCTGGGGAATTCACAGTTAAGTCGATGTACCTTGACGTCATCAATTCTAGTGTTATTCCCAGTTCCATACATGTTTGGAAAGTTAAGGTTCCGCTAAAAATCAAAGTGTTTATGTGGTTTGTGCATAAACAAGTTATCTTAACGAAAGATAATTTGGTTAAGCGCAACTGGACAGGCTCTACTAGGTGTAGTTTCTGTGATCGGGATGAAGATATGAAGCAACTCTTCTTTGATTGCCCGTTGGCGAGGGTTCTGTGGCGCTCGGTGCAAATTGCCTTTAACATTACTCCTCCGAGTTCGGTCAGGTCGTTATTTGGAACGTGACTTGTTGGGATAGAGTCTGAAACAGCTAGACAAATTCGCGTAGGAGCATGTGCGTTGTTATGGGCAATTTGGAACTACAGAAATGATTTGTCTTTTAACAGAACATCAACTATCCATTTTTGCAGGTTTTATTCCGGGCTACTGCGCTAATCTGTATGTGGTCCTTACTCACTCCGATGGAGGCCAGGGAGCGTTTGGTTACTGGATCTCTCCGGTGGGAGATGGTAGCGCGGGATATCTTCAACCGGTTTGGATGACGGTCATGTAATAGGATAGGCGATTAGTTTACCTATCTATATTTTGCCAGCCGGTTGTGGCTTTTGGGCCTTTTTTATCTTTGTTTCTGTTGCTCTTTGTGAGCCAGTTTTTCTTTTTGTTGCAGACTGCAAGACTTTGTTGAACTACTCTATGTTTTAATAAATGTGGCCGTATGCATCGTTCTGATGCAGAGGCCCGGGAGTCTCCTTTTCGAAAAAAATCTAAATGCTTAATAATTCACACGCACAATATAACAACAAAAATAGATGGTGTTACTTGTAACTTTCCGTGACATGTTCAGCTTTACATAAAGCCTCGTTTTGGTACCTCGGATTTACATAAAGCCTTGTTTCGATCATCACTCAAACACTCTTACACTCGGTAGAAGGTT
>NW_025240466.1:0-3593 GCF_018294505.1 Triticum aestivum
GCCCGCACCATTGTCACCCTCCTCGACCTCCACCGCCATCGCCGTCGACGATTACGGCACCTCCACTGCACCACGTGCCTCCCCGAGCAACTCCCCGTCATCGATGTGAGCAGCACCGCGTTCCCCCTCCGTCCTCTCCCTCGATCGGTTGCTGTTGCTGCTAGCTCCGCCATTGCCGACGCTCATCGCCGCCGCCTTGCTTTGCCGTCGTGGCCGCTGCCTGCGCAACTCGCGTCCGAGCATCACACCGTACTCGTGGCACCCCCAGGAACCCGGCGAGCCTGCCCGCTACCTTTGCCCTGCCCCTAGCCCCAGTTGCGGCCGCGCCCGACTCCGGCCACCGCCACTGCTCAACGCTGGCGCCAACTCTGGCGGCCTCAGCTCCTCCCATTGCTCCCACGCGATGCGCCACACTCTCCCCAATTTGGCTGCCGGACGACGAATCTCGGTGCAGGGTCGTGCCCTCCGCCACGAATTTGGTCGCCGGGGCTAGCTCTGGCGCCACGCTGACCTGGCCGATCGGGGCCACCCCTTGGGTCACTGACCCATGGGCCCCAGGGGCCCGGCCAACCTGTTGACCCGGTCAACCATGCTAACTGGACCAGCCCGTGCAACTGACAGATGGGGCCCACGCAAACCTAATTAGAGAAATAAATTAAGCTAATTTAGTTAACCTAATTAGACACTGACGGGTGGGCCCAGTAGTTTAACTAACTATGTTTAGATTAGTTTTCAACTCTGTTTAACCCACTATCTATGACAGATGGGTCCCACTGGCCAGGTTTGACTCTGGTCAGCTAGGTTTGACCTGCTGACGTCATGGTTATGTCATGCTAACATCACCTTTTATTATTCTGGATAATGTTTGATTTAAATAATTAAATAAATTTCAAAAATGCCTAAAACTTTGATAAATCATAGAAAATAAACCGTAGCTCGGATGAAAAAACTTTATACATGCAAGTTGCTCAGAACGATGAGACGAATCCGGTTACGTAGCCCATTCGTCCGCCACACATCCCTAGCATAGAGAACATGCAAATTTCCCCCTCCGGTTCATCTATCTGAAAACGTGAAACACCGAGGATACTTTCCCGGATGTTTCCCCCCTTCACCGGTATCACCTCCTACTGCGTTAGGTCACCTCTAGCACCACCGTATTACAATGCTACGCTTTGTGATACTTTGTTTTCTCAGTTATTTTTTTTGTTCCCCCTCCGTTACTTCTTTCCAGTAGACCCCAAGACTGCCGACGACCCCCAGTTCGACTACGATGTTTACGACCCCTCCTCCTTGCCAGAGCAACCAGGCAAGCCCCCCCCCCTTGATCACCAGATATCGCCTATTCTTCTCTATACTACTTGCATTAGAGTAGTGTAGCATGTTACTGTTCTTTTACTCCTATTCTGTTGCATAGCCTGTCATTGTTGCTACAGTCATTGATACCTTACCCGCAATCCTAAATGCTTAGTATAGGATGCTAGTTTATCATCATTGGCCCTACATTCTTGTCAGTCTGCCTTGCTATACTATTGGGCCGTGATCACTTGGGAGGTGATCACGGGTATATACTATTCATATATACATACTATACAGATGGTGACTAAAGTCGGGTCAGCTCGTTGAGTACCCGCAAGTGATTCGGATAAGGGGCTGAAAGGACAGGTGGCTCCATCCCAATAGAGGTGGGCCTGGGTTCCCGACGGCCCCCGACTATTACTTTGTGGTGGAGCGACAGGGCAGGTTGAGACCACCTAGGCGAGAGGTGGGCCTAGCCCTGGTCGGTGTCCGCGGTTACATCAATTAACACGCTTAACGAGATCTTGGTATTTGATCTGAGTCTGGCCACTGGCCTATACACACTAACCAACTACGCGGGAACAGTTATGGGCACTCGACGTCGTGGTATCAGCCGAAGCCTTCTTGACATCAGCGACGGAGCGGCACGCGCCGGATTGGACTGGAACGCCTATTCTTGTATAAGGGAGGCTAGGTCTGCTTCCGGCCGCCCTCGCAACGTGCAGGTGTGCAATGGGCGATGGGCCCAGACCCCTGCGCGCATAGGATTTAGACCGGTGTGCTGACCTCTCTGTTGTGCCTAGGTGGGGCTGCGACGTGTTGATCTTCCGAGGCCGGGCATGACCCAGGAGAGTGTGTCCGGCCAAATGGGATCGAGCGTGTCGGGTTATGTGGTGCACCCCTTCAGGGAAGTTAATCTATTCGAATAGCCGTGATCTTCGGTAACAGGACGACTTCGAGTTGTACCTTGACCTTATGACAACTAGAACCGGATACTTAATAAAACACACCCTTCCAAGTGCCAGATACAACCCGGTGATTGCTTTTCCACAGGGCGACGAGGGGAGGATCGCCGGGTAGGATTATGCTATGCGATGCTACTTGGAGATGCTACTTGGAGGACTTCAATCTACTCTCTTCTACATGCTGCAAGACAGAGGCTGCCAGAAGTGTAGTCTTTGATAGGACTAGCTATCCCCCTCTTATTCTGGCATTCTGCAGTTTAGTCCACTGATATGGCCTCCTTACACATATACCCATGCATATGTAGTGTAGCTCCTTGCTTGCGAGTACTTTGGATGAGTACTCACGGTTGCTTTTTCCCCCTTTTCCCCCTTTTCTTTCTACCTGGTTGTCGCAACCAGATGCTGGAGCCCAGGAGCCATACACCACCGTCGGCAACGACTCCTACTACATTGGAGGTGCCTACTGCTACGTGCAGACTGCTGACGATGACCAGGAGTAGTTAGGAGGATCCCAGCCAGGAGGCATGCGCCTCTTTCGATCTGTATCCCAGTTTGTGCTAGCCTTCTTAAGGCAAACTTGTTTAACTTATGTCTGTACTCAGATATTGTTGCTTCCGCTGACTCGTCTATGATCGAGCACTTGTATTTGAGCCCTCGAGGCCCCTGGCTTGTATTATGATGCTTGTATGACTTATTTATGTTTTAGAGTTGTGTTGTGATATCTTCCCGTGAGTCCCTGATCTTGATCGTACACATTTGCGTGCATGATTAGTGTACGATTGAATCGGGGGTGCCACAAGTTGGTATCAGAGCCGACTGCCTATAGGAATCCCCTTTCCAACTCCTTGGCCAAAGTCGAGTCTAGACATTGCAAAACTTTTACTAACATGGCTGTGTGTCTTACGGGCACACGTCGCCATTGGGTGGTAGTAGGATCTTTTATTCCTCGACCTATACTCTGGGACTCTGACATCTCTTCTATTCGGGTTAAACGATTATACTAACTCTGACTCTAGGTTCTCGATAATTATTTCTCCCGGAGAGCCCCTTATTACAGATGATCGTCTGCTGCATCAGAAGAATCCGAAGATACTCTCCGATGTTCTCTTGAGACTTTATGGCGTCGCTTTTGCAATTCCCCTCCGTTGATAAACCCCTATGGATAACCATGTATACTCGCCATTCATACAATGCTTCCCTGTTGATCTTGTTATTACAAGATACATCGAAATTCTCTCTAATGTTTCAAGAATACTTCGTGCCTACTGCCTTGCAGGTCTTAGCCACATGAATACCCCTACGGATAATTCCTCTCTCTTACCGAGTATC
>NW_025240467.1:0-3592 GCF_018294505.1 Triticum aestivum
CTGGTGCTGCACCTAGCCAACCAGCTGTCTTCCCCCGCGCAAAAGCGGGTCATGAGACTTGTTAGTGCGGCCATTGTTCTTGGTTTTTCCTGGCCGAGGTGTCTGGCGAGCCATTCGTCTCGGACATTGTGTTTAAAGGCTGCTAAGGCTTCAGCGTCCGGACAGTCGACTATTTGGTTCTTTTTAGTGAGGAACATGTTCCAGAATTTGCGTGCTGATTCTCCGGGCTGTTGAGTTATGTGACTTAAATCATCTGCATCCGGAGGCCGGACATAAGTCCCCTGAAAATTTGCTCGAAACGCATCCTCAAGCTCTTCCCAACTTCCAATCATATTTTTTAGGAGGCTTTTAAGCCAATGCTGGGCCGGCCCTTTGAGCTTGAGGGGTAGGTATTTTATGGCATGGAGATCGTCTCCTCTTGCCATGTGTATGTGTAGGATATAATCCTCAATCCAGACTCCGGGGTCTATTGTTCTGTCGTATGCCTCTATGTTTATGGGTTTAAATCCCGCTGGAAATCCATGATCCAGTACCTCGTCGGTAAAACAGAGTGGGTGTGCAGCGCCCCTGTATTTGGGTGTGTCGTTGTCTTCAAATGCTCGGCTGGTTGTGTTACTTCCTGGAGTCTTCTTTTTTGGCCCATAGATAGACCTGGCTGGGTTATCCTTTTTCTGAGGATCTTTATGCTGATCGTGTGCCGGCTTGTGTGCGGCGCCCCATGTTGCTCTTGGCCTGTCATCTGGTCGTCTATCCGGCCAGGCGGCTTCTTTCTTTTTTGACTGCGGGGGCTCTAAGGCCTCCTCATCAAATTCGGGCAACAGCTTGCGCTTCGGGTAGCTTTTTGTCTGGTGACTAGTGTTGTATTTATCTGTGGTGTTGAGTACTTTGCTCCATCTCATTTTGAGTGCGCCTTCCGCTGTTTTGAGCTTCCGCTTTTGCTTCTTCAAACTTCTTGCAGTGGCGACGAGCCTTTTATGAAGATTCATATCCTCTGGTGATGTGAGATCGTCTTCGCCGGGGATGGGTTGCTTGTCCAGTTCATGTCCGGCTGGCTGCTTGTTGACGTGTGCGTCGTCCACTGCTTCGTCCTGCTCTAAGGCCGGGTCCGTATGGGTGCCATTTTTGTCGATGCCGGTCTTCGGGCGGCGCTTGCGTCGCCGCTTTGTTTGTTTGTTGGGGGAGTTGTCCTTCGCCACGTCCCATTTTTCCTCATTGTCGCTTCCTTTTGGTGTGTCCACCATGTATACGTCGTGGGCTGGGGTGGCTTTCCTGCGCCTGTTAGGCACTGGTTCTTGGTCGTCTCCGGCATCGTCGTCCATACTGTCGATGTCCTCGGAGTCATAGTCTAGCATGTCAATTAAATCGTCGACAGCGGCTACCAAGTGGGTGGTGGGTGGGTTTTGAATTTCTTCGCCGTCCGCATCCCAACCGTCCTGACCGCAGTCCGGCCAGGGCTCTCCTGATAACGAGAGATATTTTAGCGAACTCAAGATGTCGCCGAAAGGTGAGTGTTGAAAGACGTCCGCTGCGGTGAACTCCATGATCGGCGCCCAATCTGATTCGATCGGGCTGGCGCGGGAGGTTTGGAGTCCAGTGAGGAGTCCGACACCTCGGAGTCACGAGCTTTATGAGGGACAAAGTCAGTGTTCGTCTCTATCGCCGTAGAGGTTGCAGCCCCCGAGGCAGTGTCTAGGCATCCATCCTCGATCTGCGGAGCTGGCTCCGAATTGAAGATCGGAGCGGTTTCGAGTGCAGCCTCCAGAGTACTGTCCGGCGGCAGAGCTAAATCATGCCCGACATGACAGTGCGGCACGCTCGACTGTGGCTCGAATTCGTCGAAGATCAAGTCCCCGCGGATGTCAGCCGTGGAGTTCAAACTTCCAAATCTGACCTGACGGCCAGGGGCGCAGCTTTCGATCTGCTCCAGTTGGCCAAGCGAATTGGCCTGTAGTGCAAAGCCGCCGAATATGAAGATCTGTCTGGGGAGGAAGGTCTCACCCTGGACTACGTTGTTGATGATGATCGAAGAAGCCATCGAGCCTATCGGTGACGACACAGAGGAACTCTCAATGAAAGCACCAATTTCGGTGTCAAAACCGGCGGATCTCGGGTAGGGGGTCCCGATCTGTGCGTCTAGGCGGATGGTAACAGGAGACGAGGGACACGATGTTTTTACCCAGGTTCGGGCCCTCTTGATGGAGGTAAAACCCTACGTCCTGCTTGATTAATATTGATGATGTGGGTTACAAGAGTAGATCTACCACGAGATCAAGGAGGCTAAACCCTAGAAGCTAGCCTATGGTATGATTGTTGTTCGTCCTATGGACTAAGGCCATCCGGTTTATATAGACACTGGAGAGGGCTAGGGTTACACAGAGTCGGTTACAAAGGTAGGAGATCTACATATCCGTATCGCCAAGCTTGCCTTCCACGCCAAGGAAAGTCCCATCCGGACACGGGACGAAGTCTTCAATCTTGTATCTTCATAGTCTTGGAGTCCGGCCGATGATGATAGTTCGGCTATTCGGACACCCCCTAGTCCGGAACTCCCTCAGTAGCCATGGACATGGTCGGCCCTTTTTGAAGAGAGTACTAATAAATGCGTAACTTTGATGTGTCCCATCAACTTGCAGAACGACGAGAAGCTTGCTTACTACACCTTCTCCCTCGCCAACGCGTGCGCGGTTGCTCGCAGCACGAGGAGAAACTTTTGCTTACAAGCGGTGGACGTGCAGCAGTTCATTTGGTGTCAGATTGCCAAAAGTACCGTCATTATTGTTCGACTTCCGGAAGAGGAGAAGAGCCAAGCGCAAGGTCACCTACTAACCTAGTACAGTAATACTATAGCCAAAGTTGGTCCACCTTTTTAGAGCATGGTTAATTACTATATGCGGCTCTTACAGTGGCACATCATTTAGAGCAAGTACTCTCTTTGTAGGAACAAAGGAAGTGAAACAAAAGTTGGAGTGGATGCTAGATTGCCAATTAAAACATGATTACATAGGGGGAAATCCTATAGCATTCTATCCTATGAATCAAACGACCAATGTAGGAAAATTATGAGGGGGGTCTCTCCAATAGTGTTCCTCGGCTCGCACCTAGCATCACAGTGGTCGAACTTGGAGTCATTCATCTGGTACACGTGGCATCTCAGATATGGACACAAGGTGACTCGACCTCTCACTTCGTCCGCCATTTGAAGCGGCACGCCGGTGGAAGGCTAGCACACTCCAATATTAGTTTGCTCTATGTGATGTGGCAACTTCATATACTAACTGGATGCTGGCTATACTACTACGGTACTCACACTCCAAGAAGTGACTCGAAAACCATTCATAAATTGAGTCTATGACATGCATTTGCAAATGTACCATTCATTACATACAACAAGTCATCAACACACAATGACAACGAGGATACATGTTGGATTATAGATTATTTCCAACAAAACATTCTAGTAAATACTGAAGTTTTCATCGCACAACAAATAACAAGCAATGAAATGAACTTCAACTCAACCAATCCTCGGCGTTGGAAACACTTGCTTTGAACCATAGATGCTCTAGGAAGGGCCATCTATTGTCAATATCGA
>NW_025240468.1:0-3592 GCF_018294505.1 Triticum aestivum
CTGGTGCTGCACCTAGCCAACCAGCTGTCTTCCCCCGCGCAAAAGCGGGTCATGAGACTTGTTAGTGCGGCCATTGTTCTTGGTTTTTCCTGGCCGAGGTGTCTGGCGAGCCATTCGTCTCGGACATTGTGTTTAAAGGCTGCTAAGGCTTCAGCGTCCGGACAGTCGACTATTTGGTTCTTTTTAGTGAGGAACATGTTCCAGAATTTGCGTGCTGATTCTCCGGGCTGTTGAGTTATGTGACTTAAATCATCTGCATCCGGAGGCCGGACATAAGTCCCCTGAAAATTTGCTCGAAACGCATCCTCAAGCTCTTCCCAACTTCCAATCATATTTTTTAGGAGGCTTTTAAGCCAATGCTGGGCCGGCCCTTTGAGCTTGAGGGGTAGGTATTTTATGGCATGGAGATCGTCTCCTCTTGCCATGTGTATGTGTAGGATATAATCCTCAATCCAGACTCCGGGGTCTATTGTTCTGTCGTATGCCTCTATGTTTATGGGTTTAAATCCCGCTGGAAATCCATGATCCAGTACCTCGTCGGTAAAACAGAGTGGGTGTGCAGCGCCCCTGTATTTGGGTGTGTCGTTGTCTTCAAATGCTCGGCTGGTTGTGTTACTTCCTGGAGTCTTCTTTTTTGGCCCATAGATAGACCTGGCTGGGTTATCCTTTTTCTGAGGATCTTTATGCTGATCGTGTGCCGGCTTGTGTGCGGCGCCCCATGTTGCTCTTGGCCTGTCATCTGGTCGTCTATCCGGCCAGGCGGCTTCTTTCTTTTTTGACTGCGGGGGCTCTAAGGCCTCCTCATCAAATTCGGGCAACAGCTTGCGCTTCGGGTAGCTTTTTGTCTGGTGACTAGTGTTGTATTTATCTGTGGTGTTGAGTACTTTGCTCCATCTCATTTTGAGTGCGCCTTCCGCTGTTTTGAGCTTCCGCTTTTGCTTCTTCAAACTTCTTGCAGTGGCGACGAGCCTTTTATGAAGATTCATATCCTCTGGTGATGTGAGATCGTCTTCGCCGGGGATGGGTTGCTTGTCCAGTTCATGTCCGGCTGGCTGCTTGTTGACGTGTGCGTCGTCCACTGCTTCGTCCTGCTCTAAGGCCGGGTCCGTATGGGTGCCATTTTTGTCGATGCCGGTCTTCGGGCGGCGCTTGCGGCGCCGCTTTGTTTGTTTGTTGGGGGAGTTGTCCTTCGCCACGTCCCATTTTTCCTCATTGTCGCTTCCTTTTGGTGTGTCCACCATGTATACGTCGTGGGCTGGGGTGGCTTTCCTGCGCCTGTTAGGCACTGGTTCTTGGTCGTCTCCGGCATCGTCGTCCATACTGTCGATGTCCTCGGAGTCATAGTCTAGCATGTCAATTAAATCGTCGACAGCGGCTACCAAGTGGGTGGTGGGTGGGTTTTGAATTTCTTCGCCGTCCGCATCCCAACCGTCCTGACCGCAGTCCGGCCAGGGCTCTCCTGATAACGAGAGATATTTTAGCGAACTCAAGATGTCGCCGAAAGGTGAGTGTTGAAAGACGTCCGCTGCGGTGAACTCCATGATTGGCGCCCAATCTGATTCGATCGGGCTGGCGCGGGAGGTTTGGAGTCCAGTGAGGAGTCCGGCACCTCGGAGTCACGAGCTTTATGAGGGACAAAGTCAGTGTTCGTCTCTATCGCCGTAGAGGTTGCAGCCCCCGAGGCAGTGTCTAGGCATCCATCCTCGATCTGCGGAGCTGGCTCCGAATTGAAGATCGGAGCGGTTTCGAGTGCAGCCTCCAGAGTACTGTCCGGCGGCAGAGCTAAATCATGCCCGACATGACAGTGCGGCACGCTCGACTGTGGCTCGAATTCGTCGAAGATCAAGTCCCCGCGGATGTCAGCCGTGGAGTTCAAACTTCCAAATCTGACCTGACGGCCAGGGGCGCAGCTTTCGATCTGCTCCAGTTGGCCAAGCGAATTGGCCTGTAGTGCAAAGCCGCCGAATATGAAGATCTGTCTGGGGAGGAAGGTCTCACCCTGGACTACGTTGTTGATGATGATCGAAGAAGCCATCGAGCCTATCGGTGACGACACAGAGGAACTCTCAATGAAAGCACCAATTTCGGTGTCAAAACCGGCGGATCTCGGGTAGGGGGTCCCGATCTGTGCGTCTAGGCGGATGGTAACAGGAGACGAGGGACACGATGTTTTTACCCAGGTTCGGGCCCTCTTGATGGAGGTAAAACCCTACGTCCTGCTTGATTAATATTGATGATGTGGGTTACAAGAGTAGATCTACCACGAGATCAAGGAGGCTAAACCCTAGAAGCTAGCCTATGGTATGATTGTTGTTCGTCCTATGGACTAAGGCCATCCGGTTTATATAGACACTGGAGAGGGCTAGGGTTACACAGAGTCGGTTACAAAGGTAGGAGATCTACATATCCGTATCGCCAAGCTTGCCTTCCACGCCAAGGAAAGTCCCATCCGGACACGGGACGAAGTCTTCAATCTTGTATCTTCATAGTCTTGGAGTCCGGCCGATGATGATAGTTCGGCTATTCGGACACCCCCTAGTCCGGAACTCCCTCAGTAGCCATGGACATGGTCGGCCCTTTTTGAAGAGAGTACTAATAAATGCGTAACTTTGATGTGTCCCATCAACTTGCAGAACGACGAGAAGCTTGCTTACTACACCTTCTCCCTCGCCAACGCGTGCGCGGTTGCTCGCAGCACGAGGAGAAACTTTTGCTTACAAGCGGTGGACGTGCAGCAGTTCATTTGGTGTCAGATTGCCAAAAGTACCGTCATTATTGTTCGACTTCCGGAAGAGGAGAAGAGCCAAGCGCAAGGTCACCTACTAACCTAGTACAGTAATACTATAGCCAAAGTTGGTCCACCTTTTTAGAGCATGGTTAATTACTATATGCGGCTCTTACAGTGGCACATCATTTAGAGCAAGTACTCTCTTTGTAGGAACAAAGGAAGTGAAACAAAAGTTGGAGTGGATGCTAGATTGCCAATTAAAACATGATTACATAGGGGGAAATCCTATAGCATTCTATCCTATGAATCAAACGACCAATGTAGGAAAATTATGAGGGGGGTCTCTCCAATAGTGTTCCTCGGCTCGCACCTAGCATCACAGTGGTCGAACTTGGAGTCATTCATCTGGTACACGTGGCATCTCAGATATGGACACAAGGTGACTCGACCTCTCACTTCGTCCGCCATTTGAAGCGGCACGCCGGTGGAAGGCTAGCACACTCCAATATTAGTTTGCTCTATGTGATGTGGCAACTTCATATACTAACTGGATGCTGGCTATACTACTACGGTACTCACACTCCAAGAAGTGACTCGAAAACCATTCATAAATTGAGTCTATGACATGCATTTGCAAATGTACCATTCATTACATACAACAAGTCATCAACACACAATGACAACGAGGATACATGTTGGATTATAGATTATTTCCAACAAAACATTCTAGTAAATACTGAAGTTTTCATCGCACAACAAATAACAAGCAATGAAATGAACTTCAACTCAACCAATCCTCGGCGTTGGAAACACTTGCTTTGAACCATAGATGCTCTAGGAAGGGCCATCTATTGTCAATATCGA